>NW_021680968.1:179784-192090 GCF_001412515.2 Diachasma alloeum
ATCAGCAGGAAGGGGAATCCAGGAACTACAGGATTGAGAGTTAAGTATCATCTTCCATTTATTATTTTATTGGCAAGTGATACGTCTCTCACCTTATGTTCCTCCCCTTAGCAATCGACGACAATGAGCTCGGCCGCAACTGGGGGAATTTGCGCCTCTCTCAGTCGACAAAGGGCTTACCAGAAGGAAGAACATCACCAAGAGGAGGTTCAAGTTTCACCAAAAAAGGGACGCGACCTTCAGATCAACAGTCAGCTCATCAACTACATCGCTACAAGAGATCATCAACAGATTTAGCAGAGATCGGCGCTCTAAGAAATATTAAACAGCCGATTCACATAAAAGAAGACTGGTCCATTCAACATTAGCAGGAGGATTGACAACCAAGGCAGTTCACCTCGTCAAATCCTAGAATCTTCAAGTAGTTGGCGCCAACACACAGCAATTATGGACCACTACGAGGTACGTAATTGCACAGTTTGTTCACCAAGGGTTGCTCCAACGGCCGTAAGGAAACCTTCAACGAGCAGCTGATGGAGCTTCACCAAAATTCAGGGATCAGGAAACATGGAAATTTAATGTAATCAACTGCATACAAATTGCGGAGCTATCACCACAGATGATCAACAACTGTGAGACACAGTTAATTCTCCAGAAATCAACAAAGGCATCAGAATTTCCAGAAGCCTCTCCGGCATACTATCTACCGCAGAACAGGCCCTGGGAGAAGATGTTATCACCAAGCAGCCAGGGGACCCCAAAGGCTCCAGGATTGAGAGATAAGTATCACGTTCCATTTATCGTTATTTTGGCAAGTGATACCTCTCTCAACCTGTGTTTCTCCCCCCAGCAATCATCAGCCTCGAGTTCGACGATGATCGACGGATTACGCCTCCTTCGACTCGACAGTCGGCGCTTTCACCAACTGGGGGAATTTACACCTCCCTCAATTCGACAAGGAATTCACCAGGATGACAGCAACTCAACAGGAAGACGTCAAGGACACGTAGAAATTCTCAGTGGCTAACTTGAAGAATTAGCTACGCCCCCGGCGTCCTCAACAACACCAGTAGAGCACCAGCAGACAATTCTCCGAAGAACAACATCAGCACCAGAAAATCACTTAAAAGAAGAAGAAGCAAATCAACGAGCGAGCAGTAGAGAAAACTGAACATTTAATTCATCATCCCTGATAATGAATTGCCCCCGGGGTGTTTGAAATGCAACTAAAATTCCAGAACATTCTGGTCGACCATCGGCCTACTTCGAAAATCTCTGGGACCCTTCGGGTCATCAGTTATCGAAACACGCGCGAATCAGTTTAGGCTTAGCCTCTCACCGTACAAGTCTATCTCGGGCAAATCACCTGTAGAGGTTTTATATCGCACCTCACCGAGTACAGTAGCTTCTTGAACCTCACCTAGCTCACAAGTAATCAAGTACATCACCGGTCTTTGTAAGATCACCGTTTTGTTCAGTACATCACCTCTGTTGATTAAATTCAGTTTAAATTCAGTGACTCGACCAATTAACAGTGAAAGACAATTATCAATATTATTAGACATTCAACAATTAAATTACCACAGGGTGTAAAGACTTTTGACAAAGTGGTTCGATCCCACAAAATAAATTGTGATTTTTTAAATCCGGCTCATCAGTAATTTTCCCAACATCTCCCTCCACATTTTCATCCCACATCCACCCTAACCCTAGACATTCACCAAACAGACCTTTTTGCAGCTCTCATTTGGTTCTACAAAAAAGGTTCTGAGGAAAATTTCGCTCTCTAACATTTTGAGATATTTCACAAAAAAACGAATAGGGAATGATTCGTGTTATGTCCGGAGATGGTGTCAGCGTCGGAGGACAACTTTCATATTTTAATTTTAATACTCGCGAAACATGAACTAAGAATTATCAATAAAAGAATAATCTGAAGGATTATCTTTCATCTCTTTTAGTTTTTATTATGAGGACGACGCTGTGCAGTCCTGTTCAGGCGTAAAAATAAATTGAAGTTTTATTTAGAATCAAAAGATTGATTCAATTTATTATATGTATTTAATCGGCTTCAAAGTTCTAACCAATTGAGTATTTAGATGTTTACACGTTTTCAGATTTAGAAGGTTATAATTGTATCAGAACTATAAGTTTTACTGTCGGAATTTTAGCAACATTAGTATGAATGACTTTGCATTGATTATTCGATTTATAGTAATTGATTAAGATTTTACAATTATATAGAAAAATATTTGTTGCTTAAATTAATATATGAATTCATCGGTAAACTAACGATTTCATCACCGGCAACGAAACCATGTGGCGTTACTTTCAATTAGTCTACCTTCTTTCACTCTTGGATAAATAATAAGAGGTTTGTGTAGAATTGAAGAGAAATAAATTAATGGGCCGGTATGAAAGGCGAAATAAAATATTGAAGGTCCCTTATATGCAAGAAAAGACACTATTCTCGATTTAAGGATGCAGTATCCCTACGCAAACACACCCGATAGCTATCTACTATTAATTCGATAGGTTACCACGCATAGTATCGACTTAAGCGAATTACTATATGGGAAGAAACGCGAAGGTAGATCGATTTTGTGAACATTTTCCACCAGTAGTTCAATAATTTCGCGATCACTAAGAAATTTGGATTTCTCCTAAAGGGAGAGAAGCCCCCTTTAAGACTCGACCACTCGGGACGAGGAGCGATAAACGACTGGCTTGGTTTTTGATTTTGATTGTGGAAATGAGCGTTAACCCCTTAAATTGTATGGTGCAACGCTTGAATTTTTGCTGATCAGGCAGCAACAGCATGGGCTATGCTAACTGGTCTCAATTCCGTTGAGTTTACGGGTGGAAAATGTATGTGGACGAAGTAAGATTGGGAAATGACGACGGAAAGTCGGCCATTTCTCAATATTGGATTCACTAATATTTAGAACGATGATGAATTCCCAATAAAATGATGAAGAATTATTTTTGGACGTTACAGTCGACTTGTCACCCTTTACCAATTCACTACACTGATAGAATGATTCATTTATTCCAAACGAGATTCGTTAACTATCAACGAATGGTAGAGATGAATATGATCAAATAAATATTCGTTAATAGTTAAGGAACGGTTCACTTGAATGGCGAAGGAACGAATAAACATTTGGTGAGACCGAATAGACTCTAACCTCCAATCAAAATCCATTCGTTAACAATAACTAATCCGTTCTATCAGTGTATTGAATACAAAAAAACAAAAAGNTAAGTCGAAAAAGGAAATAGTGATATCAATGGAAAGCTCGTGGCCGATTTATGTGATGTAACTAAGGCAATTTTTTTCGTAGGGTATCACGTTTTCATTTTATTCAATAAATGTGTTTCGGAGGTAGTGGAGGGGGTAGTTGCTTCGTGTATAGATACCCAGTAGCAAGCGGCGAGTTTCAAAACTTTTCTTGGCCGATACGCTACCGCGTATCTCGATCAATAGAGCTCAGTTTGAATACGTCATGAAGGAGATTTGTTGGTTGAATAAAAAAAAATCTAATTTCATCCACAATTCAATAAGTTATCAACATCTTTAAAAAATCAAAAAGGTTTGTTTTACCCCGCCTTTGTNTTTTGCAAAAAATAAACAAATAAAAATCAAAGCCAAGTCAAGAAATGTCCAATAGATCATGGAATGTGCTATCAGATTATTATGGGGAGGATAACTCTGAATAGAAGGATTTAAAAAAAAATCTTCATAAAATAAAAAAGTCAGTAGAGACAGGATTCAAAGTTCTTGGCGCGGATCAGAAGATACAGATTGATACGACTCCGCGCCAAGAACTTTGAATCCTGTCTCTACTGAATTGNGAATGGATCAATAGCAATTCTCTTTTTCAATTTACAGGAGAAACTATTTTTTCACGTCACATTCCTATCGCAATTTTTCTTCAAGTTATTGTGCGAACAAGGAATTTAGAGAACACCAAAAATGTAAAATCGCTTATACGAAGTTGATTAATTGAAATGCATCTCCAAAACTTTGTATAAACGGGTACATATATTTTGATTGACCTAGATAGATGACATCGAGACGAGTATTTTGAAAAACAAGTAGATATCTCGATTTTTGCACACGTGAGCGCGCGTACAAGAATGTTGTTAAAAAAACAGAAAAAGGGGAATATCTCGAACACTTTGTATGAACAGGTATAGATGTTTTAATTAATCTCGGTAGAGGACAATGAGACGAGTATTTTGAAAAACAAGTAGATATCTCGATTTTTGCACACGTGAGCGCGCGTACAAGAATGTTGTTAAAAAAACAGAAAAAGGGGAATATCTCGAACACTTTGTATGAACAGGTATAGATGTTTTAATTAATCTCGGTAGAGGACAATGAGACGAGTATTTTGAAAAACAAGTAGATATCTCGATTTTTGCACACGTGAGCGCGCGTACAAGAATGTTGTTAAAAAAACAGAAAAAGGGGAATATCTCGAACACTTTGTATGAACAGGTATAGATGTTTTAATTAATCTCGGTAGAGGACAATGAGACGAGTATTTTGAAGGTGAGAAAATCTAAATCGGTCCAATAACTTTGAAGATATTCGTGAAAAACGATTTAAAAACGAATCGCTTCATCTCAAAAACTACTTAACCGATCGGGCTGAAATTGTGTACAGAGTTATTTCTCGTTAAGACCTATAATCTGACAAAATTTCAACATTTTATGGATTATTTTAGCCACGTAATGACTCAATTTTCCGAAAATTGACCATCGGGAAGGTGGCGGTGGACATATTCACATACAGAGATGGTCGCCAAACTTCGTATTTTTACATTTCAGACCATTCTACATCATTTCCAATGAAAATTAGAGAATATGAAAATCGGATCATTACAAAGCTTCCATTCGGAAGCAAAAAGCGAAATCAGTTGCGTAGTTTTGGAGATATTGCATATAGTAGATTTTCAGAAAAAGTCAAATATCTCCAAAACCATTGATCTAATTGAGCCTATCTGAAATGCAAACGGTTTTTATTAAAAGAGTCGGGTTCTCTCCAATTTTCAAGTTGATATCTGAATTATTTCGAAGGCTAGAGAACGTACAACNAAAAAGTCAAATATCTCCAAAACCATTGATCTAATTGAGCCTATCTGAAATGCAAACGGTTTTTATTAAAAGAGTCGGGTTCTCTCCAATTTTCAAGTTGATATCTCAATTATTTCGAAGGCTAGAGAACGTACAACGATTTTATCGAAAAAACAGAAAATCAAGAATACCTCAGGAACTCTATGAAACGGCTATATATGTTCCCATTGTGCCCATCTGAAATACGGACCGTTGTTATCATAAGAGGAAGGTTCTCTGCTAAATTCAAGTGGACATCTCAATTTTCACGAAAGCTAGTGAGCGTAAAAGGATTTTATCGGAAAAACAGAAAAGTGAAAATATCTTGAAAACTTTGTAGGGACGGGTATATAGGTTTTCATTGATCTAGATAGGAGACATTAGGACGAACATTTTGAAATAAAAAAAAATGAAATCGATCCGCTAGTTGTGGAGATATTCGCGAAAAACCATTTAAAAACAACTCGATTTTTCTCAGGAACTATCGGACCAAGTAAGTTGATCTTGTGCACAGAATTAGTCCTAGTTGGGACCTATACTTTGACAAAATTTTAGAGATTTTGAAATTTGTTTAGTCAATTTATTACTCGATTTTCTAAAACTTTATTTCCTAAAAGTGGGGGGGGGGGACGACGACGACAAACAGACATGATCGTTTAACTTCGTATTTTTACTTTTTAGACCATTCTACATCGTTTCCAATGAAAATTTAGTCCATACGCTAGGGGTACTTCTGTGTACATTGAGATTTCCATTAGATTTTATTACTGAATTCTATGTTTTCGAGGTCGCTGATTGCGAATATGATGATCGTTTTTGCGAAATCGTGGGCAGTCTCTTTGTTTATAACAATTTAATTGTTTAAAACAAAATATCGCAAAAACGGTTGGCTGCAGGAGAAAATGTTTCAAACAAAAAATATTCCTCATCAAAAAGTGGACATATTTTGTTTTATAACATTTTCTCATAGCTGTTATGGTTGCAGAGATATCGCGGATGCAAGTCCAGCGAGCGGCGCGCTGGCACTATTACGCGGCGGCAACGCGCTCCGGAGTCTTTTTAAGAAAAATGGTTGGACGGAGAAAAAATGGTTGAAACAAAAGATGTTCATTATAAAAAAATACATCAGATTAGTTATTTGACTTTTTCAATTATTCCAAGTAATTTTCGAGATATTCAACGTTTTATGGGCGATGACGGAACAAATTCGCATTTTGTTGATCATTAAACCGTGATTATCTCGTTAACTACTAGGAATAGACCAAAATGTCTAATAACTCTGTTTGGTGAATGACTAGATTTAGGGTGGATGTGGGATGAAAATGTGGAGGGAGCTGTTGAGAAAATTACTAATGAGCTGGATTTAAAAAATCACACTTTATTTTGTGGGATCGAACCACTTTGTCAAAACTTATGTACACTCTTGGGTAATATGTAATTTCACTGGTGATAGTGTAATTTCACTGATGATTGTCTTTGCACGTTAATTTGGTGAGTCACTGAATTTAAACTGAATTTAATCAACAGATGTGATGTACTGAATAAAGGTACTCAATTTTGAATGCTAATTGAGAGGCGTGAATTCCCCCAGTTGCCGCCGAGCTCATTGTTGTCGATTGCTAAGGGGAGGAACATAAGGTGAGAGACGTATCACTTGCCAATATAATAATAAATGGAAGATGATACTTAACTCTCAATCCTGTAATTCCTGAATTCCCCTCCCTGCTGATGGTGATGTACTTCTGTTGAAATTAGCGCCAGAGTTGACTCCTCTCGCGTAAGCCTCGATAAATATTGATACTTCTTGTTTCGTTGATGATCTGCTGGTGAATGGCTGCGTTGATGTGCCGAACATTTCGATTGTTGAATTCTTCCTGAGTGGTGATCGGCTTATTTTGAACTGCCTCATTTATTGCTGACAGTCCCTCAGCTAGTGTGATTTGCACAATTTATTCAACGTTGATCTCTTGTTGTTGAGTTTCCTCGTTAGGGTCGCTGACCTGAGCGTCGTCTGCCATGGTGATAATCTGCGCTAAGTTGTTGATATTGTAAGTTATCGGCTGTTGAGACGCTACTGATAGCCGATGAGTTACTGACTGCCGAACGTTCGGTGAGTCGCCTATTGCGTGACGCACGTGGGCCAAACGTTGATGGGCTTCAGCGACACTCGACACTCACGAACGCTCCCGATTTCGACACTGAATTTCACTGGTATGTCCTTTGTTGCCCTGTCGGCCTTGCGGATGTAAACAAAGCGAATGTTCTAGAACCCTGTGCGTTGATTTGCCCGTGCGAACCCCGAAAGTTTATTCGACACGAGGCGTCCTTATGATTTTTCGACAACACTTTTCACACGTTTTCACCCACTATCCGGCTCGAAGGACTACTGTTTGGTGAATGACTAGATTTAGGGTGGATGTGGGATGAAAATGTGGAGGGAGCTGTTGGAAAAATTACTGATGAGCTGGATTTAAAAAATCACTTTATTTTGTGGGATCGAACCACTTTGTCAAAACTTATGCACACTCTTTGGTAATATGTAATTTCACTGGTGATAGTCTAATTTCACTGATGATTGTCTTCGTACGTTAATTTGGTGAGTCACTGAATTTAAACTGAATTTAATCAACAGATGTGATGTGCTGAATAAAGGTACTCAATTTTGAATGCTAATTGACTGAATCGACTTCTCGATATGAACTCTTACTAATGTTGATTAATACTCGTTAATAACTATTCGGTGAATTAC
Source organism: Diachasma alloeum (assembly GCF_001412515.2). Taxonomy (NCBI): domain Eukaryota; kingdom Metazoa; phylum Arthropoda; class Insecta; order Hymenoptera; family Braconidae; genus Diachasma; species Diachasma alloeum. The sequence goes on from NW_021680968.1 coordinate 187,655, forward strand.
TACACGTTGAATTACTCATTGAGTTCTACTCAATACTTGTGGACTAGTTGAGAGACTACTACTTAGTTGATGTGAATTCCTTGAAATACGAATGGATACTATACGACGTCTACAGGTGATTTGCTCGAGATAGACTTATACGGTGAGAGGCTAAGCCTAAACTGATTCGCGCGTGTTTCGGTGACTTATCACTGATGACTCGAAGGGTCCCGGAGATTTTCGAAGTAGGCCGATGGTCGACCAGAATGTTCTGGAATTTTAGTTGCGTTTGAAACAAACTCAAAAGATGAGTCATAAAATTACCAATATCTTCTGTTACACCTTTTTTTCTCTAGCTCCGTCCGTTCAGAAAATATTCTTGGCACAAATCAGGGTATGAGTGCATTGAACGTCCACCTCAACTCCACACGTCGCACAACGGCTTCGCAGTGTTATGTGGCGTTGCCACAGTTTTCTCCCAATTTNAGGCCGATGGTCGACCAGAATGTTCTGGAATTTTAGTTGCGTTTGAAACAAACTCAAAAGATGAGTCATAAAATTACCAATATCTTCTGTTACACCTTTTTTTCTCTAGCTCCGTCCGTTCAGAAAATATTCTTGGCACAAATCAGGGTATGAGTGCATTGAACGTCCACCTCAACTCCACACGTCGCACAACGGCTTCGCAGTGTTATGTGGCGTTGCCACAGTTTTCTCCCAATTTGCACACAATAGCCTTATCTATGTTTTCATTTTTGAGTTTTGTTTTCATCCTACAGAATTGAAGAATGCACCGTCAGTTTGCATTGAGACTCGTGAGGATGAAAATCATATTTTCAGAGAGTTCATTTTTTCGCCTGATTTTCTGGCTAGATTGCACGTTGTTTAGCGAACAAATAGCAGAGTAACGAGTTGAACGAATTTCACAGAGAGAGTTAGTTGCTGAACGAATGGAGCTACAGAAAAAAAGTTGAAACAAAAGATATTGGTAATTTCATGACTCATCTTTTGAGTTATTAGACATTTTGGTCTATTCCTAGTAGTTAACGAGATAATCTATTCCTAGTAGTTAACGGTTTAATGGTCAACGCAATGCGAATTTGTCCCGTCATCGCCCATAAAACGTTGAATATCTCAAAAATTACTTGGAATAATTGAAAAAGTCAAAAAACTGATCTGATGTATTTTTTTGTAATGAACATCTATTGTTTCAACCATTTTTTTCTCCGTTCAACCATTTTTTTTAAAAAGACTCCGGAGCGCGTTGCCGCTGCGCAATAGTGCCAGCGCGCCGCTCGCTGGAGTTGCATCCGCGATATCTCTGCAACCATGACAGCTATGAGAAAATGTTATAAAACAAAATATATTCACTTTTTGATAAGGAACATTTTTTGTTTGAAACATTTTCCCTTATAGCCAACCGTTTCCGCGATATTCTGTTTTAAACAATTAAATTGTTATAAACAAAGAGACACGATTTCGCACAAACGATCATCATATTCGCAATCAGCGACCTCGAAAACATAGAATGCAGTAATAAAATCTAATGGACATCTCAATGTACACGGAAGTACCCCTAGCATATGGACTAATTAGGAAATGTGAAAATCGAAGGATTGCAAAGTTTCCATTCGCAAGCAAAACGAATGGATTGAGCTCATTCTCGTTTCTCTATTTTCAATAAGAGTGGTGTTGACTCTTGTTTATTATTATTATTATTATCTCGTGAATGAGATCGCTGGATGATCCTCGAGGGCTCCGANAAACAATTAAATTGTTATAAACAAAGAGACTGCCCACGATTTCGCACAAACGATCATCATATTCGCAATCAGCGACCTCGAAAACATAGAATCCTGTAATAAAATCTAATGGACATCTCAATGTACATAGAAGTACCCCTAGCGTATGGACTAATTAGGAAATGTGAAAATCGAAGGATTGCAAAGTTTCCATTCGCAAGCAAAACGAATGGATTGAGCTCATTCTCGTTTCTCTATTTTCAATAAGAGTGGTGTTGACTCTTGTTTATTATTATTATTATTATCTCGTGAATGAGATCGCTGGATGATCCTCGAGGGCTCCGACTTCACCTCGAAGACCACCCAGTAAGCTAAGCGATACAAACAAGTCCTAATCGCTCTGCATTAGTGCTCCCTCCAAACAGAGCACTACTGCAGTCCAGAATCATGATGTCTAAGTAGTCGAAGGGACCCAAGAATGACAGCCTTTTGCATCTGGCCAGCCAGTATTAGGGCATTGCGCCTGCAGGCTAGAATCATCTCAACCGCAGATACAAAAGACTGTTTCATGCCGCCAAGAGAGCCAATGATCAGGACGATCAGTCTGACCCTAAACCCGCGGTTCAACTGACGCAGCTCAAACAGGAGCAGCTGGTATTTGAGCCGTTTCTCCTCTTCCTTCGCAGATATATTGCTCTCGGCTGGCACCGAGAACTCAATCACGTAGATGACTTTGTCTTCAAAGTCGAAGAGGACGATATCAGGCTTCGTCGCAGCAACGGGCCTGAAAGTCGCAAACGAGAAGTTCCAGTAAATCTTACACCTCTCATTCACGACAACGGACTCAATATCTCCTGGAGCATAAGGCAGAATCGGCGTCCGGTCTATACCATAAGAGTGCCGCAGACGGTAATACAATACTCTCAAAGCCGCGTTATGATATAACTCGTCACTGCATATGTCGGGCAAGCCGACAAAAGATGCATCAGAGTTGCCGGGGACTGTTTGCAAGCCCGACCCCTAATATCTGGAACTTGCAATCCCATAACACGGCTCCTATAGACCAGGGTGTTTATCACGCCATTCTGACACGCGCAAATGAAGCCCTCGGTTTCGGACATCAAGCCAGCCGACTTCAAAAATGAGAAAGTCAGCTGGACGGACAAGCCCTGTTCTTCCACATGACGAAAGAACACGCCATGCATGGGCCTGTCAACGTATAGACGAATCAAGGTGGACTGTTCCGCCTCCTTGATGGTCGCTCTTCGCCGAGATTTAGTCATGCTGGCCAATGAATTACTAGCCAGTTGACCACCTCGGCCACGACGAAACTCCAACCCGAGAGCCTCAGCTGCGGTATCCGCCGCCTTGTAGAGAAAGGCCTGAATCCCATGAAGCGCATGATCGTGCACAAACTCAAAGAGAGGATCCAAGCCGTTCATCACGTCACAGGCCAAGCCGAGGACCAAGCGCTCATGGAGAGATTCTAGGCTGAGTAGTCCTCGGCCACCACTGTCACGCGGGAAGTATAAACGGGGACACGAAGATCGGGGATGGAGGCTCCTGTGGATGTTCATTAGTTTACGAGTATCCCTGTCCAACTGCTTCAGCTCATCCCTCCTCCATTGGAGCACGCCAAAGGAGTACAAAAGAACTGGAACAGCGAACATGTTTGTCGCGGCCACCTTGTTCTTTCCGGAGAGTTCGGACTTCCAAACTCTCCGAAGCCGCAGACGATACTCCTCACGAAGAGTCTCTTTGACCGCCTCAACGTCCACTACGGATCGCTGATTGAAGCCAAGATACCTATACGACTCCTCAGAGCCAAGATGTCTAATGACGCTTCCATCCACCAGGTGTACCTCTCCCATCCCGTCCCCAACCTTCCCCCTCTTCATGTGGAAGACTGCGCATTTGTCGAACCCAAAGCTCATCCCGACCGCGCGTGAGTACACTGCAACAACATCAAGCTGGAGCTTGAGTTGCCGCTCTCCTGAGGCAAATAACTTCAGGTCATCCATATAGAATATATGGCTAACCTGATGCCTCCGATCGCCAGGTCTTCCGGCTTGGTATCCACCAACACCGCGCCAGGCGACAGATAGGGGCATCAGTAAGGTGCAGAACAAGAGAGGACTCAATGTATTGCCCTGAAAAACTCCTCTCCTGAATTGCACCAACCCTGAAGTAAGCCGACCCTCACCAGATGTTATGGTGAAGCACGTCCTCCAAAGTAGTGCAAGATCTCTAATGCACCTCACGATATTTTCCTCTACCGCAAGGCACTCTAGTAGCAGGAAAATGAGCTCATGGCTCGTGCTATCAAATGCCTTACGATAGTCGACCGAGGCCACTGACAGGTGCCGATGATACTGTATCGAATCGCGCAATATGCAGCGATCGACGAGTAAACTCTCCTTACACCCTGACAGCGACCGCTTCGCCCCCCACTGTTCATAAATCTGTCGCCACACGGGTTGTACATCGTGCAAGATACGCTCGTTCAAGACTCCTGTGAAGCTTATAGAGCGTATTCAGGCACGTGATCGGCCGGTAATTTGCTGGGTCAGACAAGTCTCCCTTCTTCGGAAGCAGCACAGTTTTCTCCTCCACCAACCACTTAGGAAGCATCACGCTACCATCGATGAACGATGTGAAAATCCGAGCCAGATGGCTATGAACCGAGGTAAACCTCTTCCACCAAAAGGCGTTGAT
>NW_021680968.1:192115-230240 GCF_001412515.2 Diachasma alloeum
ACCAACCACTCAGGAAGCATCACGCTACCATCGATGAACGATGTGAAAATCCGAGCCAGATGGCTATGAACCGAGGTAAACCTCTTCCACCAAAAGGCGTTGATGCCATCTGGACCCAGGGCGGCACGGTTCTTCATGCCTCGCAGCGCAGCTTGAATTTCCTCCTGAGTGACTGGGGTGAATTCCGCGCGCTGCCGATGATGTTCTTCACAAAATGCACGAAATTCTTAAAGAGCTGGAGTCTCCGTCATGAGACGAGGAACGTGACTGTAAAGTGCCCCCCAGAATTCCTCAACCTGCTAGACTGATGGCATCTTATCGGTTGCAGGCGCTGAAGGCTCGAACCACCAGCTGGGGTCGGAATGAAAGACAGTATTGTCCACCATTCGCTGCAACCGCTTTTCTAGGGACCGCTTTGTTGCCCCCAGAACTCGAACCCTTTCGACAAATCTCTCCTTGATAACAAGGAGGACTGCCTTATTCAGTGTGTGATGATGATACCGCAAGTTCGCAGATATTTTGCGAATTGGAGACGTAAAATTTCGCCCACTTACGATGAAATCAATCACACACTGAATTTTCGACGCCTGGTTTCGAGCCATCTCGATTTTCCCCTGAAGCTGTGCAATTCGCCTCCTCATCTTCAGCTCAAACGATCCCCTTGTAAGGGTTCGCGGCTTTAGACGGCGCGCTGCTTCATACACAGCCCAGTTTATGTCGAGCAAGCTAACGTTCGGGGAGAGCACAGCAGCCAGTGCCTGATTCTCTAACGCCAGATCGTCAGGCCGAATACGGAACTTCCCCGTAACCCTCTCCCCCCTTGATCCCATATCCCGCAAAGCTCTCCCCGGCACCTCATCACTATGACGGGTAGGTTGCTCCGGCTGAGGCTCAATGCTTCTCACAGAAATCTGAGAGAAACGACCACCCGACAGCCATCGTGGTACGACGAGCAAATCATAGCCCTGCCGACGCAAGCGACTGACCTGATCTCGAAGATGCTGTACGCTAAAATGTGCATACTCGGGGTGCATAGCACACCACAAGCCCCGCATCCGCGCCATGTATCCTCGCTGCGCCGGCTGACTATCCACCCAACATTGTATGAGGTCCTGCTTGAGCTCCTCCGACCACCTAATCCTATGGACAGCCAAGTTGTTACCATTGTTAGATCCAGATCTGTCGCCCCTCCCAACTGATCCATGGCCCCCATCCGAAAGGGACCGGCTGTGGGGGGCTGTGCCGCGACTCGTTGGTAGAACCGGGTATTGGAAGTTACGGGTAGTTAGCCCGCAACTAACACGGCTATTGCAGCAGGATGGAACACCAACCTGATGAGCGATGGGTACGCCAACTTCCCTACACCAAAATGTCCCTACGTTTCGATTTCCGGCTAGGTGAAGCGGAAATTTTTTCTCTCTAAATTGTAATTCTTTTAGAGTTCTTTAATGCCTAAAGGAGGTTAGGCGGTGTTTGAGGTGAATTTGAGAGTGAATTTCTGTGGTTCCCGGTAGCTTAGTCGGTAAGAGTGCCCGGCGCGTATCTGGGAGACCCGAGTTCGATTCCCGGCTGAGTGAAGCGGAAATTTTTTCTCTCTAAATTCTAATTCTCTTAGAGTATTATTATTATTATTATTATTATTATTATTATTATTATTATTATTATTATTGCTTCCGAATGGAAGCATTGTAATCGACCAAATTTAAGTTTTGCATTTTTTGTGTTATATCAACCAAGTATGATCCAAAAAGTCCGAAAATGCCATTTTTGGGCGGTGTCCGTATGTATGTATGTGTGTGCGTATGCAAAAACCATTTTTCTCAATTATTTGCTAAGGAAACAATGGAATCGAAGAAAATTTTTTTTATCAAATGTAGGTCTTATCAAGCCCTATCCATCGCCATTAATTAAAATTTAATTCATTCATTCATTTTTTTAATTTTTGAATTTTTTCGAAAATCAGTTTTCATACGATAGCTGAAAAAAAATGTTTTAAATTCATTCAACTATAGCTTAAAAAATTGGTTGGGATGTCCTCTCGACCGAGTTCGAAGATGAAGATCATAGCTTTGATAGTTATTCGGATTTTTTTTTTAATTCAATTTTTTTTTTCTAAATTTTAATTTTCACAAATTTCTTTTAATTTATGATGTTTCATGGAGTGAACCATAGGTTAAAATATTTGTTTTGATGTCATTAATGTGTAGTTGAAGAATGAGCATGATAACTGTCTTGATCAATTGGATTTTTATGATCATTCATGAAAATTTTGAATTTTTCATGAATTTTTTATGAAAATCAAATTTCTGGTGGTTTCATCTAATGTAATGCTCAAATTTATCAATTCTTGCATCAAACAATTTTTTTTAAACATGATTATAGTGGAATTCTAAGGTATAATAGAAAGTTTCACTCTATCTTTGAATTTATATAAGATTTTGAGAATCATTTTCATGTTTTTCGATATTTTGAATTTTCCATCAGATTCTTCGAAAAGAATCTGATGGAAAAGGTTTCAGATTCTTCATAGTATATAAAATTAAAATATTCTTAATAAAATTTTGTTGAAAATTGTATTATCATAGTATCATTTTTGAATGGTATCATTTTTCAACTTAATTCATATGAGAATATCCGATCGTCATTTTTAGAGTATTCAANTCCGATCATCATTTTTAGAGTATTCAAAAGATTGTTGACTTTCCACTATTGTGAAAAATACACTTGGATTGATTATTGTAGTGGAGAAAAATATTTAAATCTATTCAATCACTTCACACACAATATTCACTTTTTTAAATGAAACAATCAAAGAACGATAACACGATTGAATAATTGAACATGAATTACTCATTTTTTACATTATCGATTAGAATGGAATTATTTTAACACATCCAACGACATTAATGGTAATTAAAAATTACACAAATGTTGGTTATCAAATGTGTTGGATATAAAATGGATANAAATGTTGGTTATCAAATCTGTTGGATATAAAATGGATGAAAAAACAAAATATATTACGATTGAAAATTATTAATTTCATGACAATCATCGGCATTGTATGGAGATGATTAAGGAATAAATTGAAATATGAATTATTTTCGATAAGAATAAAAAAGATGCAAGATCACTATTCGGAAGCATATTGCTAATTTATTAGCAAAGAAAACTATACCATTTTCAATATAAAAGCAATTTCCCACTTGTTATTATTATTATTATTATTATTACCTGGTTTTGATGATTCGGTCGTTTTGTCTTCTTTCTGTTGTTCCGTTTCATCACGGATGCTACCGACTCCCGTATCGAAGATCATATCCAGCAAACCTTTTCGTCCTATTTGTCGATGAAGGTTCAAAAGGGTGATCACTGCCTCATTTTTCATAGCACCCACTTGAGTTTGGTGAGCAATATCAAACAAGTCTTCCAACGTGCATCTAAAGATTGCCTCTCTCGTTTGATGTGTCGGAATTTTTCTTCTCAGGAGGATATTTGAGAATCTTTTGATACTCGTTCACTAATCTGTCGAGTTTAGCAATCGCGTGGTATTCTTTCATTATCGGAATCCCTGCGTATTCCCAAAACACTGTCACCTTTCGCACAACTCGCGTCGCAGTTTCACGGGCTGTGAGTTTTGGTCTATAACGTCGGGTATGATGGAAATAACACTCCAATATTCGTTTGTTTGTAGGCAATTGATTGCCAACAATTTCCGATCTCATTTTACCAATTAAAGGAATTTCCGTATCTTTTCGCGTCTCCGGTATTTTCGTATACGTGCTCTCTCGGTGATATAAACACGAAAGAAGCTTGTTGCGATGCTTCCTGTTCAGAAGTTTTTGCTCAACTAAACTTTAGTGAGGACAAGGGAATTGACAGAGGGTATCGAATATTAAGAAACACTGAAATACCTACATAGCCCCCTTCCCTTTCAAACAGATGAGGGCCCTTGGCTTTACTCCTCATAAATTGTTTGAGATTAGTCATTCGCCTTGCACTGACCCTTATTCAATATTATTTGTCAATTTTTAATGCAGGTAAATGACTGAATCCCAAGCCATGATTTGTGAATTGTAAGAAAAATTCACAATAGAATTCATTCTAAGAATAAAGTGTGTTCGAAGTGGATAATTCGTTTATTTGGATTCATATGTTGCAATTCAGTAGTGAAGTGGTCAATCGGTTTAAGTCGACTTAGCTCTTCGATGAATTTTTGGAGAATATCTCGAAACCTATTGACGATGGTGAAATTTGTATAAAAACCTTTTCTATAGATCTCGTTTTTCTCTACAAAAATGGTTTGTTTGAAAGGCAGTAATCAGCTAAACGGTCGGTCCTACCGATTATCCTCGAGCATCATCGGGAATCTTCGGGTGGAGCGATCAGGGGATCGCGAAACCCCCAAAAGGCAGTTGAACTCTAGCTATTGAGTAGATCGCATGCGTATTCAATTTAAATACTTTCATTCAGTACATCACCACGATAATTATTTCAGTTCAACTAATTATAGTGACTCAACTTAGTTTCAATAATTTTAGATCATCAACAGTTATTTATTTTACCAAAGAGTGTATTTTTTACTGACCCAAGTGGTTCGATCCCACTAATAAACTGTGATAATTTTAATCCGGCTAATACTGATTTTCTCAACATCTTCCTCTACATTTTCATCCCACATCCACCCTAAAATTAGTCATTCTCCAAACAGTGGTCCTTCGAGCCGGATAGTGGGTGAAAACGTGTGAAAAGTATTGTGGAAAAATGAAAGGGACGCCTCGTGTCGAATAAACTTTCGGGGTTCGCACGGGCAAATCAACGGACAGTGTTCCAGAACATTCGCTTTGTTTACACCCGCAAGGGCGACGATGTTACAAAGGACATACCAGTGAAATTCAGTGTCGAAATCGGGAGCGTCCGTGACTGTCGAGTGTCGCCGAAATCCACCAACGCTTGGCCACGTGCGCCACGCAACAGGCGACTCATCAAAGTTCGGCAGTCGGTAACTCACCCAACTCTCGGCAGTCGGTAACGCAACAGCCACCCGTAGCCCCTCAACAGCCGATAACTCACCTAAACCGACAACTTAGCACGGACAATCACCATGGCAGACGACGCTCAGGTAAACGACCTTACCGAGGAAACTCAACAACAAGAGATCAACACTGAGGAAATTTTGCAAGTCACACCTGATGAGGGACTGTTAACAATAAATGAGGCAGTTATAAATAAGCCGATCACCACTCAGGAAAAACTCAATAGTCCAAGTGTATCGTCAGGATCAACGAAGCCCGTTCAACAAAATTCACCGCCAGCGCTCACCATGCAGCAGGAAGGTCAGTTGAGACTATTGACATTTAAGGTAGAGACTCTGATGGGAGATCTATCATGAACTACTGCAAGATGTTGACAGCGAAGAGGACCTCACCTTAGAGGAATTAGACGGGCATAAGGAGATAATCGAGGCAGAGTGGAATGAATATTTTGAATTTATGCCATTCTAGTCGAGCATCTCCCCCCTGATCATGAGTACGTCACCGAGGGAGTACATGAGCGAGTCACAAGGACAAGAAGACAAGCCTTGATGCTTATCGCTCGACTGAAGGGTCAACTAGCAAGGAAGAAGGACTCAACCAATAGTTCAACCGATCAGAATCAAGCCACTCAACTCAAGCGTCTCGACATTAAACCATTCGATGGGAAGCCTGAAGAATGGAAGGAATTTAGCGACCTTTTTCTATCATTGGTGGGAAATATTCCTTCGATTTCATCAGTACAGAAACTGGTTCGACTGAAGGGATGCCTAAGAGGTCCAGCAGCAACTCTCCTCTCGACCTTCCAAGTCAAGGACGAGAACTAGAACAAAGCCTGGCAGAAACTCACCAAGAGAGCAACAGCAGAGAACCTCAGCGCCAATCCAGCAGTAGCCATGGAGACTCTCAATCAACTGCATGATGTGACGGGATTGACACAGGAGAATATCCCCGAGCAAATGATAGCTCACTTGCTGAGAAGATCACTCGATGCCGAGAATCTGAAGGCATGGGAGCTCAGGATGGGATCCTCCAAGGAATTTCCCACTCTCAAAGAATTATCAACATTTATCGAGGCCTACGCGACAGGAATCTACTCTGGCGTTAATCTTAACTGAAGCACATCACCAGCAGAAGCCAAGGGGAAATCCGAGATTCCAGGACTGAGAGTTAAGTATCATTTTCCATTTATTATTATTATTTTGGCAAGTGATACTTCTCTCACCCTGTGTTTCTCCCCTTAGCAATCAACAACAATGAGTTCGGCGACAACTGGGGGAATTTACGCCTCTCTCAGTCGACAAAGGGCTTACCAGAAGGAAGAACATCACCAACATGAGGGTCAAGGCTCACCAAAGGGAGACACGACTTCAGATCAACAGTCAGCCCATCAACTGCATCGCTAGAAGAGATCATCAACAAATTTTGCAGAGATCGGCGCTCAAAGAAATATTAAACAACCGATTCACATAATGAAGCGACTGGTCCATTCAACATTATCAGGAGGATTGACAACCAAGGCGGTTCACCTCGTCAAGTCCTAGAATCTTCAAGTAGTTGGCCAACACACAGCGATTATAGAATACTACGAGGTACTTAATTGCACAGTGTGTTCACCGAGGGTTTCTCCAACGGCCGTAAGGAAACCTTCAACGAGCAGCTGATGGAGCTTCACCAAAGTTCAGGGACCAGGAAATATGCAAATTTAATATAATCAATTGCACACAAATTAAGGAGCTATCACCATAGATGATCAACAACTGTGGGGCACAGCTAAATCTCCAGAAATCGACAAAAAGGCATCAGAATTTCCAGAAGCCTCTCCAGCATACAATCTACCGTAGAACAGGCCCTGGAAGAAGATGTTATTAGCCAGAAGCAGAGAAAATCTCCAACAGCAAATTCACCAATTAATTCATCATTCCTGATGATGAATGCCCCCGGGGTGTTTGAAAGGCACCAATCAGTTAAACGGTCGGTCCTACCGATTATCCTCGAGCACCATCGGGAACCTTCGGGTGGAGCGGTCAGGGGATCGCGAAACCCCCAAAAGGCAGTTGAACTCTAGCTATTGAGTAGATCGCACGCGTATTCAATTTAAATAATTTCATTCAGTACATCACCACGATAATTATTTCAGTTCAACTAATTATAGAGACTCAACTTACTTTCAATAATTTTAGATCATCAACAGTTATTTATTTTACCAAAGAGTGTATTTTTTACTGACTCAAGTGGTTCGATCCCACTTATAAACTGTGATAATTTTAATCTGGCTAATAGGGATTTTCCCAACATCTCCCTCCACATTTTCATCCCACATCCACCCTAAAATTAGTCATTCTCTAAACACGGTTATTATCAAAATTCTGCTATCTAGCTTAGATTCTGAGATATTATCAAAAAACTGGGGCTGGACTAAAATTGACTTAAACTGATTGACCACTTCGCTACTGAATTATCCTTTTTTATGCATATTTGTCAGTCTGAATTGTCAAAATTATTCCTAGATTTAAAAACAAAATTTTAAAATTCATTTAAATTATTTTTGGGCATATGGAAAGATTCTCAAATGCCTCACTCCCCATGGTTGGGAGGACGGACGACGGTAGAACTATGATTTATGGCCTAAGCCTAGCACACGGTCTTGGGTGGACACTTGTGACCTCCGAGAAGACCGTCATAAAATCATTTGATTTTTCGCCAAACTACTCAGCTATGAACTGCCAGTGGGTCAAATATTTTCTTAAATTGTGAAATGCTGTTGAGGCCTGTTAGAAGCGTTTTAAAAATTTGACAAAATTCACATCTCTTCTTCATATCATGAACTATCGTTTTGAGACAGGAGAAGAGTGAAATTGGGAAATATATATTTCGTGGGACCGACTGTAATGGTTAGATGGGTGAGGTGTTGCTCCGGCGGACATCCAAGCTAAGCAGCGTTAGCTGGGTTAGTACTTGGATGGGTGACCGCTTAGGAACACCTCGTTCGCACAAAAATTGCGGGCGGTAGGTACGGTGTAGCGGCCTTGTGTCTCCATCTAGTCAGTGTGACAGATGGATATATTAGGGCACTGCATAATCGGCCGGCTGTGCGACTGGGGTTTTACATGGTTCCCCGTGCAGTCCTAGCTCGAATGGGGTACAGCTAAGAGTAAGACGGCCATGATACCGCAGATAACAATGAGAGGAAAGAGAAAGGAGGGGTGGCAGGCTAGAGGAGGGGTTTCAAATCGAGAATTACTTCGATAAAACCAATGAAATGGAAAAAAATATATATTTCGTGGGCCACTCTAATGTACAAGATCGAGAAAAATTCTTAGCTTGGTATAATGAACGAGTAGCAGAAAATTATGTGTTTAATTTTCGTGAAGAAATTCTCCATTATTGTAGACTTGATGTTACAATTTTGAGACGAGCGTGTGTGGAGTTTCGTAAATTAATTATGAATGCTGGGAATGTTTGCCCTTTTACAGAGTGTGTAACGATTGCTTTGACTTGTATGCGCATACAACAGCTCACGCACGTCTCCAGTTATATTCTTATTTAGAAAAACAGCAAGAACGCGTTTTGTATTATGATACAGACTCGGTTATTTACATGAGCGACAGAAGTAACGAGTTACCACTAGGGAATTTTCTAGATGATTTGACCGATGAAGTCGAGGGCTACAGAGAAGGGAGTTTTATTACGTCTTTTGTCTCAGGCGGTCCTAAATTTTATACTTATCGTGTAAAAAAACCGGATGGAAACATCGCAGAAGTTAGTAAAATAAAAGGGGTTAGGCTTAATTACGAGACGCGTAAACAGATTCATTACGACTCGATTTGTGCCCTCGTTGTCGATAAGGTAGAGCCTTACCAGATCAACTACAAGGGTATACGACGGACAATGTAGCATGACGTCATCACGAAACCCGAGAGCAAGATTATCCGCGCGACGGACCCAAAACGAAGGCTTGATAATGGCGCTGCAACCCTCCCCTACGGATATAAGACAAAACGACGCGCGCTTGAACCCAAAGATTGAAAAACTAAAACGAATGAAAGATACTTTCGATTCTTTAAGCTGCTGTATAGGGATTAGATTATGGATTAGAGTAATTTTTTGTAGAAGTAAACTAAATTTAAGTTTTAATACCAGAAGTAAGTTTTTTTCGTAGATATAAGCTACATGTATGTTTTCAATCTCGTTTTTTTACATTCAAGCCAATTTTATATTTTTTTAGATGATAATTAGATGTAAGTTTTTAAAAGTAAGTTTTTTGTAAATGTAAATTTTTCTTTTCAAAATAAAAGAGAAAATGTGAACTTTTTTTTTCTTTTTTTAAATCCTTATGTTACAAGGAAGTCAATTTTTCAAGGTTTGTTTTTCAAATAAAGAAAAAGAAGGATATATCGTGTTTTTATTCAAAAAACCTAACTCTAAAAAAACATTTCTTAAGATTGAAAACTCAATGCGAATGAATTACAATGTTTTTTTTTTTAATGTTTTTTTCGCCGCGACGTGGTGGGAGGGGGGGGCACCTCACTCCCACTCCTCGAGGTCCCAGATGTCCGTACTGCGGTTGAGATGATGGGAGCCCACCGAAGAGGTTGTGGAGGTCTTATAAATCCTCGATGGGAGATTCTACAGAGCGAGTCGCATGCATCTGAAAATTAAAACAACGAGTGAAATTTGGTTGACAAAAAATCTACGGAAAATGCGATGAATAAATTTTTCATGAAAACAATCCAGCCCGGAAAATTTCTGCGGAAGAGAAAGCGAGCAAAAATTTCTGTCATAAAAAATTTCGTTCACAAAAAATTTCGACAATGAAAAATTGGAGGAAAACCAGAATACAAAAATTCTAAATCGAAAAAGAAACGAGACGAAACCCGAATGGAAAATACATGCAAACTCCATAAGAGACGTTTAAAAAACGAAAAAAAATGCAAACATTTTGGAAAAAAATGAACTATAAACTTGACGCTGGAAATTTTTAAACAAAAAAAATTTCTTTCTCACAAAAAAATGCACGAGAATCGGACTCTAGAAAATTAACCAGAAAATTATGAACGAGAAAACCATGTGAACATTTTTTTTACACGAAAAACCGAACAAGAATTTTCACAAAAAATATTACTTAAAATATAAATAAAAACTTACCATCCGGTAGGTTCTCTCCATTGCAGTGATGACTGACCCGACAATTTTCAAACTTTTGTTCTTTTTGTCGAAATGAAAAATCACACGGAGCACTGTACGAACAACGGTGGAAACTCGTCACTGAAGACTATCCTGAAGAATATGAAGTTGTGGGTATGTGTTCCAAAGATCTCGCAGTTTACATATCTCGAATTGTTTATTCTCTTCCTCTTTATTTTGCTTTTTTCGCCACGACCATTCGTTTTTTCGGCGGTATGTACTTTTCATCCTCCGTGTATTTATCAACATATACACGTATGCTTCCTGATGAAATCTAGGCTTTCGTTTTTCCCTGTAATTCTCACTTGGTGACCGATCTGCGAGATATTTATCGAACAGTTCGACGTCTTGATCTCTCCAAATTTTATTAATTTTTACTGTGCTAAATATATTTTCACGAATGACTGACAAAAAATAAATCCAAGTCACTCGAATTTAAAAAAAATTCACAGCGGTCCGGGCAATATGATAGGAGTGGGGGTAGCATGATAGAGGTGGGGGTAATATACATCATATGAAATCCATGGTAGTGGGGGGTCACGTGTGACGCCGACGCCGTAGCACTCCCTACGGTGGGGGTAGTGTGTTATGCGCATAGGCCTGTTATGTGTATGGTAGGGGGAATTAAGCACGCCCCACTCTTATACTTAACGTTATAAAGCGCGGCTGCTCGCGGTTTTCGCTCATCAGTTTTTTAACATGGAAAATATCAAAGAAAAAGAGTGCAGTGGTGTCGAACAGCAGGTGGTGCTATCGCAAGTTATACCTCTCAATAAGTCGGAGACGAAACAAATTCGTGTTGGTTTACAAGTTACCTGTCTCGGACAATTTGTTCCTGTGATGTAGTTTATGGCCGTATGCCTCAACCGTGTCACGCTGTCAATGTCACGGGAGGAATGGGGTCTTCTGTACAACGATCTGGATGCCATTACGGACTACTTTGATTCTGAGAAGTTTCACCCAAAAGCCGTCCACAATGTACCTGCTAAGCACTTTGGGGATGTCAAAGTGAGATTCCATAGCAGCTACGATAACCCGTGCGTTGCTTCGGTACGTGCTGATGTAAGGCAACCTCTCATTATGATGAAACCAAGCATTACAAGATTAAAAAACAAAGCGGCATGGATCGATCAGTGGTGAAAAATTTTGGACTCATTGCCTCTCAAACAATACAAGGAGTCTCTGGTCCGGGCGATCACAAGTGTTGTCATGCATCATATGGAATACAACAGGATGCCAGCCACTGAAGAACTCCACTATCGCATACGCAACAATTTCGAGGAGATTTACCTTCTGGCCAAGGACGACCTCCGCCGTACAATACCTCAGGAGAATCTGGGATATTTGTATCAATTATTTGGTGAAATATTGCATTTCTGCCACGACGAGTTGGATGGTTTTGCGGGAGGGGCTTACCGAATGCCTTCATACTAAAGACTATATGATAATAATAATCTGTTGTCATTGTAAATAATTTTAATTTCTAACAAAAAATAATATCAGTTGTAAGCCTAAAAATGTATTCCATCATTTTACATGAATTAAAGAAAAAGTCGTTTGTAAACCTTGTGGGATTCATTTACGAAAAACCTTGACATTTTTTCAGCTACGTAGAAGTTTCCAGAAAAATATATTCGGATCCATGTCAGCTTGAAAAATTCACCGTCCTGAAAATAAAAGAGAGAGAGAGTGAACGTATTGTCCGCTCTTTGCGTCATTCATGGTTGCAATCCTTTTATCCCTTTACAAAAAAATTACTCAAAGCAAAGATTGTAATTGTAAAAATTTAAGTAAATCTTTTCAAAGCTTATCTGGCAAAGGTATTTTACATTGTACTCAGCGTTCCACTAAAAAAATTATGTACCTTCATTAATTGATCAATGATAATAATAATAATAATAATAATAATAGGCGTAGGGAGTGTGGCGAACCCATCACTCGGCATGTCCGCAATAGCCATGGTGGTGTCGGGCTACCCACCCGGGGAAACCTATACCCGGTTCCGTCATCGAGCCGCGGCAGAGCCCACCACAATCGGTTCCTCTGGGATGGGGATCGCGGATCAGTTGGGAGGGGTGAACGATCTGGATCCAATGGTAACAACTCGGCTGTACAAAGGATTAGGTGGACGGAGGAACTCAAGGAGGACCTCATGCAATGTTGGCAGGATAGCGAGCAGGCGCAAGTAGGCTACATGGCGAGAATGCGGGACTTGTCGTGCCGTATGCACCCTGAGTTCTCGCATTTCTCAAGTCAACATCTGAGAGATCAAGTCAGCCGCTTGCGTCAGCCAGGATATCAGTTACTCGTTCTCGTTCTCGTTCCGCGGGGGTTGATGGACCTTCCTCCTCTTCAGGAAGAAGATGGTACACAGCCGGAGCAGCCGACCCAACAGAGAGATGAGAAGCCTGAGAGGGCTCCGAGAGGGATAGGGATAAGGCGGGAAAGAGTCACGGAGAAGTTTCGTCTCCAGCCACAACAGCTGGCTGTGGAGAATGAGGCTCTGACAGCGGGGCTCTCACCGGACATCAATTTGCTTGACCTGAACTGGGCTGTGTATGATGCGGCTCTCCGTCTGAGGCCTCTAACCCCACGAGTGGGGTTATTTGAGGCGAAAATCTGGAGACGCATCGCACAGATCCAGGGTAAGATCGAAGAGGCAAGGAAGCAAGCGTCGCGCATTCAGTGTGTGATGGACTTTGTCAACAGTGGTAGGGCTTTCACGGCCCGCATTCGCAGAATATCTGCGAATTGGCGATACCACCATCACACATTGAATAAACAAGTCCTCCTCATGATTAAGGAGAGATTTGTTGAGAAGGTGCGCGTTCTGGGGACTACGAAGCGGTCTCTAGAGAAACGGTTGCGACGGGTGGTCGACAATTCTGTCTTCCACTTCAACACCAATCGCTGGTTCGATCCACCCGCGCCTGCACCGGATAAGATGCCTTCAGTCGAGCGGGTTGAAGAATTCTGGGGGGGGGGTCTCTACGGTCAGGCCCCCAATCTCATGGTAGAGACTCCAGCCCTCAGGAAGTTTCGCGCGTTTTGTCGTTTACATCGTTAGCAGCCCGCGGAATTCTCGTGAATCACTCGGGAAGAGGTTCGATCTACTTTACGAGGTATGAAGAAGCACGCCGCTCCGGGTCCTGATGGCATTAACGCCTTTTGGTGGCAGAGGTTTACCTCTGTTCATGACCATCTGGCCCGGATATTCACGGCATTTCTCGATGGTAGTGAGCTTATTCCTGAGTGGTTGGTAGAGGGGAGGACTGTGTTGCTCCCCAAGAAGGGAGACTTGTCCAATCCGGTGAACTATCGGCCGATCAGGTGTTTGAATACACTTTATAAGCTCTTCACCGGTATCCTGAGTGAGCGTATCCTCCATGATATACAACCAGTGTGGCAGCAGATACATGAACAGCGAGGAGTGAAGCGGGGGCTGTCAGGTTGCAAGGAAGGTCTGCTTGTCGACCGCTGCGTATTGCGCGATTCGAGGCAGTACCATCGCAATTTGTCAGTTGCCTGGGTCGACTATCGCAAGGCATTCGATAGCACGAGTCATGAACTCATTTTCCTACTATTGGATTGTCTTGCGGTAGAGGACCACATAGTGAGGTGTATCAAAGATCTTGCACCACTTTGGAGAACGCGCTTCACCATAACATCTGATGAGGGTAAGCTGACTTCGAGGTTGGTGCAGTATAGGAGAGGAGTCTTTCAGAGTGATACTCTGATTCCTCTATTATTTTAACAATTTGAAATAGCCGAAAATTATTTTAACTATCGGGTAATACCCCATCATTTTGAAGCTCTCGGGGTATTACTACTGAAAATATCAAAGGATCTTTTTTTGTAGCGGAGGAAATTTTCTACAAAATAGTTTTTTTGACATTTTCTTCTAAAATCACTCTTGACCTTATATTGTTACCGTTCCCTTCTTTAATGTATAAACGAATGCCGTAAGAAGGACGGCGGGGCTCAATATGTACCAGAAATTTGAAATGGAAAAATGGATAGGAGCCGGATAGCTCAGTTGGGAGAGCACCCGATTAAAAAACAAATTATCAAAGAATTAAAAATAGATTCCAGTAATGGCTCATTACTAGTAGAAGCTAATTGCCAAATAGACAAAATTCCTTTAGACAATAATCAATTCATCATCAACGATGAGATTAATATAATTAACGTGATCGGAGCACATTATCAACGTATTAATTCACCAAGATATTTGAATGAAAACACAAGACTAAAATAACTAATTGATAACGAAATCAATGACTTCAAAACAGAAATGTCAATTGACATAACAAATAATAAATCAGCAACAATCTTTAGCTCGGAAAATCTAGCAACAAAGGCAGACACAATCCAAAATTATGAACAATACTTTACATCGCCACTTGCAGTAAAATTAATTCTCAAATATCTCCCGAACAAAATTTCAAGTCGAATTGACAGAATTCCCCCAATCATAATAAAACATCTCCCGGACATAATGATCAAAGACTTGTATATACTCATAAACAATTCATTAAACAACTACTATAAAAAACTCTACTACTATAAAAAAGGAAAAAATTTACATGAACCAGCAAGCTATCGTCCCATAAGTATGACTCCGTCCCTAAGTAAAGTGTATGAAGCGATCATAAACAATTCAATTATCAGTCATGAAAAAAAATAATATTAATACCAGATAACCGGTATGGTTTTAGACACCAACACTCGACACTACACACAGTCAATAAACTTTTATCTGACGTTAACGAAAATATCTTCCAAAACAAAATGGTAGGCGCTGTACTACTAGACCTAGAAAAGGCATTCGAGTCTGTCTGGTTGAATGGCTTAATTTACATTGTTCTAAAAAACAAATTCCCGACTCATTTAACCAAAACTATCTGGAATATGACACACTTAAAAAAATTCAAGGTAGTAAACCACAACAATGAACTGAGCACTACATATCGAATAATGGAGGGACTGCAACAGAGAACTATCAACTCCCCTTGCCTCTTTTCATTGTTTACTGCACATATGATAGACTTATTTGACTTGAACAAAGATAATGATACATTTTCAATCGCCTACGCGGATGACAGAATCATCTACGTAGCCGGAAAAAATGGAGATGGAATCAATGAAAAACTTAATCCACTCATTAATAAAGTAAATGATATGTACTCAGTCTGAAACCCCAAGGTGAACCCAGATAAAAGTGAAGCAATTTTATTCAGAAATCCTAAAGAAAATATGTCTCGTAAACAACAAGACAGCATAAATAACTTCAAAATCAAAATCACTGACAAATCAACTAATACTGAAACAATAATTCCTCACAAAAACATCGTGAAATATCTTGGAATTGATATCGATGAATTAATACGCTACTCCAAACACACAGACATTCAAATAGAAAAAGCGAGGAAAAGATACAAATCCTTAGGATTTTTATACTACAATAAACATATAAACAAAAGAGCAAGAGTTATATGCTGTTTATTATTAATAAGATCGCTATTAACCTACGGGGCTAAAATTCTATGGAATATGGGGGCCCACCAAGCTGAGACCCTAAGAGTCTTCGAGAGAAAGTGCCTCAGAACCTCACTATTCTTATATAGGTCTGAGCACTCAAACTATCAATACCAAGTTATAACGAACATGTGGGTATGTTCGTGAGGAACACTAAAAACGATCTGGAAACAGCGAGACTCCTACAGCGTTGAAATAAAATCCGTGAGTAAGAATCTTGGAGCGAGAGAGTGAGAGTCCCTTATCCACTTCCGAGTGGCTTACTTCCGGTTAGAGTTATCGGTTCCGTTTATTAGTAAAGATTAGTAATTACGCGTCTTTGAGGGCCCAGAAAAATTATCGTGAAGAAGGACCAAAATTATAGAGTCATCCGGTTCTTTTTATGGGGTTCACCCTATTGTTAATCTTGCGGGTAATCGATTAGGTCCGGCTGAAATGCTGGCGCTCCAATTTCGTTGGATTTTCAGGGGTTAATTGGTTACGTTTTTTGTTTTGGGTGGAAGGTCCTTTGGAGCGAGTGCAACCATCGTCTCCAACGAATCGCCAGGTTGCCTTTGGGTTTTCGATGAGAAAAACGAGTTGAGAAGGAATTAATAGTGGAGTAATAACAAGTGCCGGTAACTTGTGTTTTAACCCCGAAAATCCCGGAGATCCGATCCGTGGGAAGCGCCAAAGACCCTTAGTAATTATCCGAACGACAATCAGTTCGGCCTAGTCTCGCGTAATAATTAATAAAAAGAAACTAGTTTTGTGTTCGGTGATTAGAAAAGAGTTAGGTGAGATTTGAATAATCGCGCCAGGTCGTGAGAGTCACGATTAATTGTCGTTAAATTCGCACCTTCGAGGGGCGTGTTCGCACCAATCAAAATTCGGGTGATTGAGCGGTGAGTTCCGCGCTCTGAGGTGTCTCGAGACGCTCGCGAGTTCGGCAGTTCGGCGTTGGTCCTTGACCTCACCGGAACTAGTGCCAGTACAGTGCCTATCTTAGGATTATAGTGCCTATACTTGGATCATATTATCTACACGATGGCGAAGAACACCCCAAAGAGGGGTGAGAAACCCAAAGTGAGTTTTTAGTTCGGTTTATTTATTGTTCCGAATTCATTTCGGCTTTTAGTTATTCGACTACGGGGTCTTCAGCCCCGTACGTCGTATTTTATTCCGTTAAAAAGGTGATTGTGATGCATAAGCCAAATTATGAGGTGCCGATCCCCCGCTTTTTCACTCATGATTGGGTGGTTTTCATGATTTTTTGGTGAGTTATTCGAGGGGATTTCTCCCCTTTTTGGGGTTATTTCCGGCTCAAACCCGGCTCCGATCACACTGTGCATCGGCTTATTACGTTGGTTAAAGATCTTTTATGCGAATCTATCGGAGAAAAACCTCTCCGGAGGGGATAATTAATCACGTTGAATTGTTAGAGCGCGTCCATTCCCGTTACACGTGGGTTTTCGCGCGCAAGAAACTCCACTCGTGTTAAAATTGAGTTGGTTCGCGTAGATAGTTAATTAAAATTATGGTTGGTAGATCAATGTGTTCGGGGGGCTTCCCTGAGTAATTCATCTCAGGGTTTCCGAAAATTCGCTCTGCCGATTTCCGGATATTCCATTTTTGGTTTTTATGGATTTCCAGCCCATTCTCGCTGGCGTGTACGCCGTGTTTCTCGAGGGGGAATTGCCCCCGACTCTCGACTCCCCTCAGAAACCCATCCACATTTACCCGTGGCTATTCTCGCTTCACGCGAGCATTTTTGCGTTTAGAATTCCGCTCGGGGATTAACTAACCTGGGGCGGCTAATTATTTAGGGAAAATTATTTTTTTGGTATTGTTGTCTTCGGGAGACTCTCCCGGACATTTTGTCTCAGGGTTCGTAATTTTTGACTTTGCCATTTTCGAGTTATGGCAAGTTGAGTTTTGCGGAATTTCAGTCGTTTTGGCTGGTACGAAAAATCGATGGATGAATACCTTCTCCTCTCTCTCGCTCTCATTGTCGCTCACATAACTTTCCCCCCAGTTCTCGGAATTCTCGAGTATTTAGGGATTAGCGTGTATTTCTACTCTCCCCAAATGTTTATTTCGGCATATTTGAGGCATTTATCGGCGATATTAATTTCTTCGAATATTTTTGTCAGATTAGACTATTTTCCATCAGAGTGCGGAATTAATATTATGATTATTATTATTGTCAGTATTGTTAGTTATTAATAGTAGATTTTTTTTTTGCTTCCGAATGGAAGCATTGAAATCGTTCAATTTTTCGAATCGCTAATTTGGCTTGGAAACGATGCAGAATGGTCTGAAATGTAAAAATACGAAGGGGGAAAGACCCGGGTTCGAAACCCGGCTGGGCGAATCGGAATTTTTTCTCTCTAAATTTCAATTCTATTTGAATTTATTTAATGCCTAAAGGTGGTTAGGCGGCATGCTGAGTTGAATTTGGAGTGAGAATTTCCGTGGTTCCCGGTAGCTTAGTCGGTAAGAGTGCCCGGCGCGTAACTGAGAGACCCGGGTTCGAATCCCGGCTGGGCGAATCGGAATTTTTTCTCTCTAAATTTCAATTCTATTTGAATTTTTTTTTTTTTCAACTCCAGGTGTCCACCGGATGGTGATCTTTTTGAAAATTGGAGGAATAAAAGGCTAAAATGATGCCAAAAAATCTGAAATTTTTTCAACTTATAGGTATTAATAAGGACTAACTGTGTGCTGAGTTTCAGCTCACGCGGTTTAACCGTTTTTGAGAAATGACCATTCGTTTGTAAATAGTTTTTAGCCGATATCTGGAAAACTATTCAACCGATTTCGATTGTTTTTTCCAAAATACTCGTCTTAATGCCTTCTATCTTGATCAATCGAAATATATATACCCGTCCATACAAAGTTTCCGAGATATTTTAGTTTTTCGGTTTTTTGTTCAAAACGCTTGTTAACACTCTAACTTTCGAACAAATGAAGATATTAACTTGAAATTTGGCACGAACTTCCCGCTTGGGACTAAAATATTTCGTATTGAAAATGGGCAAAATCGGAAGGATAGTTTAGGAGATATTCAACTTTGTATCGAAACATATTTTCTTGAATATCTCAAAAACTATCCAACCAATTTTAATTTTTTTTTTCAAAGTACTCATCTTGGTACACCGCATCTCAATCAATCAAAATATGTATACCCGTCCATACAAAGTTTCCGAGATATTTCAGTTTTTCGGTTTTTTGCTCAAACCGCTTGTTAACACTCTAACTTTCGAAACCAGCAGGGGTTCAGCCTTTTTTATAGAAGCCATCTGACTGTTATTTTATGTGTTAAAATTCTTTTTTTCTTCTTTCATTTCTACCAATTCCATTGGTAGTCAGCTTCCGAATGATTTCAGCATGATAAAATTTGTTTTCCTTTTCAATATCCCTTCCTTAACCCAATCCAAACTCTTTCCGAAGCACTGTATCGCGTTTGCTAAAGGTATGAGGAAAACCTAGATTGGCAAAAAAAATGATCAGATAACTGATGATGAGCTGAATCGGTTGAGTAGTTTTTGAGCTATTTAAGAAAATAGATTTAGATACAAAATTAAATATCTCCTAAACTGTTCATCCGATTGAGTTCATCTTCAATACAAAACATTCGAGTGCCAAGAGGGAAATTAATGCCAAATTTCAAGTTAATATAATGATTTTTTCGGAAGTTACAGTGTTAACAAGCGGTTTAAGCGAAAAACCGAAAAATTGAAATATCTCGGAAACTTTGTATGAACGGCTATATATATTTTGATCTATTGAGATTGGAGACATTGAGTCGAGTATTTTGAAGAAAGGAAAGTTGAAATCCGTTGCGTATTTTTCAAGATATTCAAGAAAATAAATTTAGATATGAAGTTAAATATCTCCAAAACTATTAATCCGATTTAGCTCATCTTCAAAACGAAACATTTTAGTACCAAGTGGGAACTTCTTGCCAAATTTCAAGTTAATATATTAATTTTTTCGGAAGTTAGAGTGTTAACAAGCATTTCGAGCGAAAACCTGAAAAAAGGAAATATCTCGGAAACTTTTTATGAACGGGTATACATATTTTGATTGATTGAGATAGGAGACCTTGAGACGAGTATTTTGAAGAAAGAAAAATTGGAATTGGTTGGATAGTTTTTGAGATATTTGCAAAAAATGATTTATGAACAAATGGCGATTTCTCAAAAACGGCTGGACTGATTGAGCTGAACTTTAGCACAGAGTTAGTCCTCATAAATACCTCTAATCTAACAAAATGCCAGATTTTTTTCAATTATTTTAGTGCTTTATTCCTTCAATTTTCTAAAAGTTGACCACCAGGAGGATACCCGCACATACACACATGGTGGTCAAACTTCGTATTTTTACGTTTCAGACCATTCTACATCGTTTACAAGCAAAAGTAGCGATTCGAAAAATCGAACGATTTCAATGCTTCCATTCGGAAGCAAAAAAAATCGGTCGGATAGTTTTTGAGATATTTGAGAAAATCGATTTGAATACAAAGTTGAATATCTGCTGAACTATTCATCCAATTTCGCTCATCTTCAATACGAAACATCTTAGTCCCAAGAGGGAAGTTCATGCCAAATTTCAAGTTAATATATTGATTTTTTCGGAAGTTAAACTGTTAACAAGCGTTTTGAGCAAAAAACCGAAAAACTGAAATATCTCGGAAACTTTGTATGGACGGCTATACATATTTCGATTGATTGAGATGGGGGGCACCAAGACGAGTACTTTGAAAAAAAAAATTAAAATCGGTGGGACAGTTTTTGAGATATCCAAGAAAATAGGTTTAGATACAAAGTTGAATATCTCCTAAACTATTCATCCGATTTCGCCCATTTTCAATACAAAATATTTTAGTATCAAGAGGGAAGTTCATGCCAAATTTCAAGTTAATATATTGATTTTTTCGGAAGTTAGAGTGTTAACAAGCGTTTTGAGCAAAAAACCGAAAAACTGAAATATCTCGGAAACTTTCTATGGACGGGTATACATATTTCGATTGGTCAAGATAGAAGGCATCAAGGCAAGTATTTTGAAAAAAAAATCGAAATCGGTCGAATAGTTTTCCAGATATCGGCTAAAAACGATTTACAAACGAATGGTCATTCTTCAAAAACGGCTGGACCGATTGAGCTGAAACTTAGCACACAGTTAGTCCTTAGTAATACCTATAAGCTGAAAAAATTTCAGATTTTTTGGGACCATTTTAGCCCTTTATTCCTCCAATTTTCAAAAAGTTGACCACCAGGTGGACACCCGGGACACCGGGTACACGGGTGTGTAGCAATGGGCACATACATACGGGGTGGTCAAACTTCGTATTTTTACATTTCAGACCATTCTGCATCGTTTCGAAGCAAAATTAGCGATTCGAAAAATCGAACGATTTCAATGCTTTCATTCGGAAGCAAAAATGAATATATTAACTTGAAATTTGGCATGAACTTCCCTCTCGGGACTAAGATGTTTCCTATTGAAGATGAGCAAAATTGGATGAATAGTTCAGCAGATATTCACCTTTGTATTCAAATCGATTTTCTCAAATATCTCAAAAACTATCCGACCGATTTTTTGCTTTCGAATGGAAGCATTGAAATCGTTCGATTTTTCGAATAGCTAATTTTGCTTGTAAACGATGTAGAATGGTCTGAAACGTAAAAATACGAAGTTTGACCACGATGTGTGTATGTGCGGGTGTCCACCTGGTGGTCAACTTTTAGAAAATTGAAGGAATAAAGGACTAAAATAATTGAAAAAAATATGGAATTTTGTCAGATTAGAGGTATTTATGAGGAATAACTCTGTGCTGCAATTCAGCTAAATCAATCCAGCCGTTTTTAAGAAATCGCCATTTGTTTATAAATGGTTTTTTGAAAATATCTCAAAAACTATCCGACTGATTCCAATTTTTTTTTCTTCAAAATACTCGTCTCAATGTCTCCTATCTCAATCAATCAAAATATGTATACCCGTTTGTTATATACAAAATCTCTAAAATTTAAAATCTCTTCTATTAAATTTTATTTAATGTTCGCTAGACGTATCGAGTTGCCGTGTATCTCGGACGTCCGCGCGCTGACCTCGAGCGTCAGCAACTTTTGGCGCGCGTGACGACTTCGAGCGTCAGCAACTTTCGGTGCGCGTGACGACTCCGAGCGTCAAAGGAGACTCCAAGGGCACGGTGACTAATCTATACTCGCCATATCGTATTTAATTTACATTTACCTTACGAATAGTCTCGCGCGCATGAAATTAAAATGTCAGTATTTCCATAGGTGAAGTATCACGCAAAATTTTAGTTCTATCCCCGTTTCGCACGTGAGCGCAAAATTTGACGATGAAGCGCCCATCCCCAATGGGTGCATCGAAATGAAGAGCGCTCGAGACAATAGTCAGTCACAATTTTACCATCAAGGGAATAACATAAAATTTGGCTCTTGCACAATTATTCCTTCGCACCCAACAACGCCGTGTAGGTTTCCCTTAGTCTTGGTAATTTAACCGTGCGCTAAACCGACTTGAGTGCGCGTCCGGAATAACTGCAGTAATAATTTCGATCCGCGACAATTCCGCTCAACTTCGTAGTCGCGCAAGTTAAAGCATATCGTACACGCGTGTGTCACTGGTTGGACTCATTTGCAAATTCTACCATTAGTTATTAGATTAAAATCAAGTTAATTGAATTCGAAGCTAGCCTTTTATAATACGTGAACCAATTCTTAGTAGAATTTAGTGAACTTTATCAACTTATTTGACTTTATATCTCCGAAATAGTGAAATTAATCAAAATTGAGTGACCATCCAACTAATTAGGATTCGCCGCCTCCCGTCTATCCGAAGATCATCGAAGGACGTTTTCGCCGACTATACCAATTTTGTAAAGTCTAAGATAAGGGTGAGCCTAATTATTTCCACATTAGATTTTCCGGGATAAATCTTCGGCCTCTCTCAACTTCATCGTTCGAATCGAGTCAATCAATTTTATATACGATAATCGTCCAGTATCGAATTCCAGACTATTGCGATTTGTGTTAATTAGTTAAATAAATTACTAGTTTAATTTGTTTTGATTTAAAGTATAATGTTCCGAGATCATATATTTCTCAATTTAACAAAAGTATTTTATTCATGGGGCCATTAAAGTTTTAACGGGAATCACTTCGGTTTATAAATTATTTCATTTGCCCCTCAATAATCTCCTTCGTACCTCAAACTATTTACATATCCAACGACACGATTCAGTGAGAAGTGCGTAGCACTGCAGGTAAGGGTCCATAGGGATTAGACTCTCAAGCAAAGACCATGTAAGTCTTGTGACAATAGTCCAAAATTTTATTTGTTGTGAAAATTATCGGACCTCCGTCCGATTTATAAGAATTTTCATACAAAGTTTCCGAGATATTTCCATTTTTCGGGTTTTCGCTCGAAACGCTTGTTAACACTCACACACACGTGGGACGGCAATTGATGGGAATTGATGGGATGTGATTAGTAAGTTTGATGATATGCTACATGGAGGTGTAGTGGTGGTTCCCGTCACGTGGGACGGAAATTGATGGGAATTGATGGGATGTGATTAGTAAGTTTGATGATATGCTACATGGAGGTGTAGTGGTGGTTCCCGTCACGTGGGACGGAAATTGATGGGAATTGATGGGATGTGATTAGTAAGTTTGATGATATGCTACATGGAGGTGTAGTGGTGGTTCCCGTCACGTGGGACGGAAATTGATGGGAATTGATGGGATGTGATTAGTAAGTTTTTTTTTTGCTTGTTTTTTTTTTTTTTAAATCAACTTTCAATTGAAAAATATTTATTAAAATATATCTCTAACTTCCAAAAAAATCAATATATTAACTTGAAATTTGGCACGAAGTTTCCTCTTGGCACTAAAATGTTTCGTATTGAAGATGAGCTCTATCGGATGAATAGTTTTGGAGATATTTAACTTTATATCTAAATCTATTTTCTTGAATATCTTGAAAAATACGCAATAGATTTCAATTTCCCGTTCTTCAAAATACTCGACTCGATGTTTCCTATATCAATAGATCAAAATATGTATAGCCGTTCATACAAAGTTTCCGAGATATTTCCATTTTTCGGTTTTTCGCTTAAACCGCTTGTTAAAACTGTAACTTTCGAAAAAATCAATATATTAACTTGAAATTTGGCATTAATTTCCCCCTTGGCACTCAAATGTTTCGGATTGAAGATGAGCTAAATCGGATGAATAGTTTAAGAGATATTTAATTTTGTATCTAAATCTATTTTCTTAAATATCTCAAAAACTACTCAACCGATTCAGCTCATCGTCATTTATCTGATCAATTTTTTTTGCCAATCTAGGTTTTCCTCATACCTTTAGCAAACGCGATACAGTGCTTCGGAAAGAGTTTGGATGGGGGTAAGGAAGGGATATTGAAAAGGAAAACAAATTTTATCATGCTGAAATCATTCGGAAGCTCACTACCAATGGAATTGGTAGAAATGAAAGAGGAAAAAAAGAATTTTAACACATAAAATAACAGATGGCTTCTACGATAAAGGCTGAACCCCTGCTTGTTTTTATATTTTTTTGAGAGAATTGAAATGTCTTTTTTTTGTAAAATTGGTGATTCTTAAATTTCAATAGTGAAACCAGTAAGGATATTGTCGATTTTCTCCTTTTTTTTTGCTGTTTTGCAGTTTTGACCGCCCCATTAACCCGTTTCCACCTGAAATCGACCCCTCTCTCCACAACCTAGCACACTGAGCGAACCAAGGACCGTTACCTTTCCCCAAAAATCTAGTTTTCTCCCCCTTTTGCTTCCGAATGGAAGCATTGAAATCGTTCGATTTTTCGAATCGCTAATGTTGCCTGAAAACGATGCAGAGTGGTCTGAAATGTAAAAATACGAAGTTTGACCACCCCATGTGTATGTGCGGGTGTCCACCTAGTGGTCAACTTTTTGAAAATTGGAGGAATAAAGGGCTAAAATGATTCCAAAAAATCTGAAATTTTTTCAGCTTATAGTTATTACTAAGGACTAACTGTGTGCTAAGTTTCAACTCAATCGGTCCAGCCGTTTTTGAGAAATGACCATTCGTTTGTAAATCGTTTTTAGCCGATATCTGGAAAACTATCCAACCGATTTCGATTTTTTTTTCAAAATACTCGTCTTGATGCCTTCTATCTTGATTAATCGCAATATGTATACCCGTCCATACAAAGTTTCCGAGATATTTCAATTTTTCGGTTTTTTGTTCAAAACGCTTTTTAACACTCTAACTTCCGAAAAAATGAAGATATTAACTTGAAATTTGGCATGAACTTCCCGCTTGGGACTAAAATGTTTCGTATTGAAAATGGGCGAAATCGGATGAATAGTTTAGGAGATATTCAACTTTGTATCTAAACCTATTTTCTTGAAAATCTCAAAAACTATCCCACCGATTTCAATTTTTTTTTTCAAAATACTCGTCTTGGTGCCCCTCATCTCAATCAATCAAAATATGTATACCCGTCTATACAAAGTTTCCGAGATATTTCAGTTTTTCGGTTTTTTGCTCAAAACGCTTGTTAACACTCCAACTTCCGAAAAAATCAATATATTAACTTGAAATTTGGCATGAACTTCCCTCTTGTTTTTTTTTGTACGTTTTTGAGTTTTTCGAATCAGTAGAGTTGAGTTTGTAGATTCCTCCGGTTTGGTAATTCCGGTTAAAAATTACCTGGCGCCCATAGATTTCTGCATTTTCGTGTTCAACTACATTCAGGGTAAGAAGGGTGAAGGTAATAGGCATTTTAAACCCCATGAAAAATGTCACGTTACAAAGTCAAGAATAAATACCTCTATGATCAAGCTAATATTCCCAGAATCGATAATTTTATGCTCAAATTAGCAAGAAATTATTACGAGAAATTGAAATCGATAAAAAACGACACCGTAACCTTACTAACGAGTTATGATAACCACGAAGCAATTGGCAGAGGCAGATGTGGAAATATTAAACCACAATACTTCACATCATACGATAAGATCAGTCTATTCCAAGATGAAGAGAATATACCAATTCTTTTTCATATTCCAAGACACAAAAAAAAAAACAAAATCCCAGTCGATGAGTTCCTGAACAGCGAGTTGAAATACTCCAGAGAAATTTCAGAAACTGATATCGAGGATTTTTATCGAATTACAAAAAAATATTGGTGGTTAGACCAAAACGATAAATGCATGTTTGAACTCCAAAATAGAAATCAAATGTACAAAAATAAAAATAATAATGGGTACAGAAGCCAAAATAGAGGTCAAAGGCACAACTTTAGACCGCCTTAATAAAATAAATAAAAAAAAGAACTGATAAAATAATTCAGTATTATTAACAAAAAAATTACAATACAATATAATAATAATAATAATAATAAAAATATAAAAAACAAGGATAAAAAGGAACAACAATCACTCTTCAAATGAAGAATATATGAGATTCAAATTAAAAAATAAAGTACACTCCTTGTTAATACTTAATTGCGCTTGTTTTTTCACATTATAAAAACATTCTACTCTTTTTTTTTTTTAAAGCCTTTCTCTCTTTTTTATTTCAAGCGCACATAAAATAAAATACAAAGGAAATTTCAAAATGAAGTAGAGGTTCAAAATCCTCAAAAATAGAATAACAAATAATTTAAAACAAAACCCTAGGCTAAGTTAAATGCGAGCGTCACAGAGCGTCACAAATCCCGCTTCCCATCCTACCTCATCCAAATCCCATCTGTGAGAGACAGACGTGAGTCTGTTTCACTGGAGTTTGTGGATTTTAATTCCTATGACTTACATACATGCGTAGGAATCCTTACCCACCTAATTTATCGGACTCAAACCTCAAAGCACTTGTATCTCCTACAGTGGTAATTGGAAATAATTTCCAGGACGAGTGATATTTAAATGAGCGAGGGACCGAATTAAAATTTACTATAATCCAGATTTATTCAATTGAAATTTAGTTAAGAGCTTTCACGATTAAATCTATACAACGCGATAAAATAGAATTCGAAATCCTATGATTTGACTAATTCGTTACATATGAACTTGATAGAATTTCGAGAACATGATTGGATTTTACTATGATAAAGTTTTGGAGAGATAGAGAGAGAATGTCGCCCTTGTACGCGATAAACGGAGAAAGAGACGATTTCAACGGAAGGAAACAAATTTAGGATACAGAGTTTCAGTGTGCTCACCCATCCAATTTTCGAGTATGCATATTGTGACCGTTTTCTATATTCTATTAGACTAATTCCTGAAAAGAGGATTAGGGCGAGTCAAGAAAAGGGACAAATAAGGATAATTTGAGAATAATTACCTATATTTTCCCTAAATACAATTCAGATCGTCGAAAGACGTAAATAAGGCCTTTAATGAGATCTAGGGAGTGGGGGAGGCCATGCAACTTTTGTACATGTAAAAAGGGAGTGACTCTAATGCAGGAAAAAGGGGAGAAGCTAGTCGTGTTGAGGGAATGCAACTAAATATAAAAATAATAACTGAAGGGGAAAAAACAAAAGAGTGTAGGCTCACCGTTGGGGGGTATGAAGGGTAATATTGTGGGGACAAGAGGGAAAATGAGGGGAGTAACTCGTACTCACGATGGGACTTCACTCTGGCGAACACGTGGAATTCCACCGGCGCCTTGCACTCCTTCAAAATACCAGGGCGTTTTCCTGGAGAGCCTCCTTTCCACTTCGGGGTTTCCTGGGCACCAATACTAGAGCTGGGATGAGCTCGATGTATCAAAAGTCCTCTTATTATCCGCCAAATAACTTCCGGGTGAATTTTACTGTATTCACTATTTACTTTCGGGGCACGTGGCGACTCACGGGGCAGCTAATGCACGAGTGACGGTCTCTTCTTTTCCTTCGCGATTCGTGGGGGTTCGTCAGGTGTCGAAGTCCTTCGGTTTTTAATTCGGGAGCAATCGGGGCCAATCAGCACGGTTGAGTGGTGACGATAACCACAATCCAGGGATGTCTCACAAGGGATTATTGTAGGTGTTGAATATTCGGGGGTCCAATATGGGGAAGTTCCAGGGGGCGATGGCGTCTCCAATTGATCGGGTGGGGCCGGAACTGATGTCTTCCTTCGGCTGATGTCTTCGTGACGTCCAGGAGCGGGGGTAGAGGGGCGATGAGGGGAAAAGTCTCGGGAAGGGGTATCCAACGGTGGCGTTTACCTTTTAGGGGGCAGTGTGTAGTGGGAAAAAATATGTAGAAAAATAATAAAAAATAAATGAATATGCCTCGTCACAATATAATTACACGATTTTGGTTGAATTCGAGGGTCCAAGAACTTCCCAAGTCGTAATCCACGGCTTAGCTAGGGTCCGGTGCATCCAATTTGAATATAACTTTAATCCAGTTCACAGATAAACAGTTCAAATTTATTGATTAATGATTTTAAATTCGAAATTCCACTCTTTGAGTCCTGGCTCACTTCACATACACGAACCACGAAGATGGGCGTGATTGTTCGTGAAATTACTGTATAGTGTCGAACAGAATCGCACACTATTAGTAACACTACTAGTTCGCAATTTCTGCGTAGGGCTCCATGGAAGTGTAAATTTTAGCTGAATTTGTGACAATTCAATTGTCAAATATTGAGATTATTTTTATTTTGAATTTGAAAGTTAATTAAAAATCATTCGGAGTCTCGGGGGGATTAGCTCGGTCTACCGGTCCAAAAGCCTCTCGAGATCAAGGGATGAATTGCGGCGTTGGCTAGTTTTATTGACACCAAGGGTAAAATACAGGAGTCAAGCGGGGAAAGGCTCGCTATGGCTCCTCAGGCGTGACTGATAGTTAGAAATTTTCCTCTAGACGCGTTGGTTTGTCCAGAAAACGCTAAGACTGCTGTCTTAGCATCTCCTGGGCACACGTGCCCATAGGTGTGGGCCGTGTATGTGGTGAACCGGTGTGGAATGTGCAGGATTGCAAAGAACATCGGGTGAGTAACAGTAAAATTTCATGAATTGAGTGAATTTAGTCTCACGAAAGGAAATAAAATTTCTGAAGAATTTTGTATATAACACATCGAATCATTACCTATGACATCACAAAGATGGAGAACGCTATATAAATTCTCTTCTTTAATGTTGACCTTATAATAGGGGAGGTCGGAGCAAAATGGACCAAGGGTGCCAAATGGACCAGGAGAGAAAAATGGACCAGGGGGGCAAAATAGACCACCAGAAAAAATGATGGATCAAAAGAGTGAAATGAGTCGAATGAAGCTGAAGTGTTCGACGAGTTGAATCTTTCAGATAAGCACTGTAAAACAATTTTGACTAAATTCTCCCAATTTTAGATTTGAAATATTGATCAATTGACAACCCTCCTGAAATTTCCGACTTTTGTTGCTGGAAGTTCGCAATTTCCACGTAGGGCTCCATGGAACTGTAAATTTTAGCTGAATTTGTGACCATTCAATTGTCAAATATTGAGATTATTTTTATTTTGAATTTGAAAATTAATTAAAAATCATTCGGAGGCTCGGGGGGAGCTCAAGCTCCGTCTACTTTACTAAAAACAAAAAGGACCATTGGGACAGCCACAAGATAGGGAATCTTTATTAATTTATTGGGGATTAATTTCGAGGAAAATAATCATCGAGGAACAGACATGAGGAGGAGCAAGGGAACGGCCTTGAGAAAAATCTCTTGGGCTCACATTGGATTGGTTGATTGCCTACAGTGGACTCGTCCACCACCTACAGGGGACTCGACAATCAGAGACGTTGGACCCGCTGATCAGCAGGAATGGACTCGTCCAGACCAAGGACTCTGAGGTCAAGGAGAAGCTGGAATAAACCTGGAGATCATCCCCAGGAAGTGAACTCATCGTGAGATTAAACCCACCAATTTAGAAATTTAAGAAAAATTTTATGTAAATAATTCGAGTCAAGATTTAACTTGATTTTGTAACGACATCATCCAGTTCAGAGACATTTATTTGGGGTTTTGACTAGTTTGGAGGGTACTAGAGGGGGGAGACTCCCGCTGGTCACGTGGATTTTTGGGGAACAAAGCGCGTGGCGTTAGTTCTCTCCGAGACACGTCAAGACACGGATCTGCGTTGAACGCAGTCGAGCAGCGGTTGAGCAGTAGAGAATTGGGAGCACGAGCTGTGCTTGGTTGAAGCTGGGCCGGCTAAAGCCAGCATTTTGTAGTCTTTTGGAGTGATTGAAGACTGGAGTCGATCTTTGGATGGCCTGAAGCAACTGGAGCGGATTCTGGAGCTCTGGACTGGATGATTATCGAGCTAAGTCGTGTTCAGAGTAGTTTTTCATTGTTTTGAGGTCGGGACTAGGTCCCGAACCTGTTGAGTTAGTTTGGAGGTTGATTTAATTTGTTAAGGATTTTGGGGAGAGAAACAAGTCTCATTGATTCATTTTTCTTTGGTATCTCGAGTTGAAATTCATTTCCATTTATTTTTGAGGAGATTGGGATTAGTGAAACCACTTTTGTTATAGGATTGAAACGCAATCTATTTAAGTTGGAGTTTTGGGATGCTGTAATTCCAAGATTAGCTAAAATTGATCTTGAATCGTTGAGGAAGTGGGAAAAATTGGATTTTCCCTCACGCTGTTTAATATTTTTCTTTTTTATACACTAAGTAAGACCAGTGGTCCAGTAAATTTTCTTCCGTGAATTATTATTTTGTCCATATTTTTTATTTTCCATTTCATTGTTATTTTCTGTATTTTTTGAATATATTGGTTTCTTTGGGGCATAAAATTAATTGTTCTGGATTTATTTCTTGGGCTTCCAAGAATCCGATAGGAGGTATCGATCCTCCTCCCCCTTATTACAAAGAGTCCGGGTTGGGATTCTATTTGGAATAGTTTTGTGGTGGTTTGCGCAAAACTTGGCTTTGTCTCTTTCGCCAAGTCTAAAAATGTTGAAAATAGTCTGGCGACCACGGTAAATTCTGCGTTGGACGGCCTTACAGTTGAGGTCAGTTTGTGATCAGTTGTTAATAATTATCGATAAAAATTAAAATTGCTTTGAAGATCGTCACAAATGCTTCTGGCAAACCTGATGGGAATTAGGGAACTTCAGGAAAAAATATGCCTGAATTTTGTATTCCTTGGAATTTCAGGGAACTATTTCGCTAGTAAATTTTTACGTTAATGTTAAAAATTCGAGGAAAATGGGGAATTTCCATTTTTATCCCACTGAGAAATCAGGAAGCGTTCTGGAATTTTTCAGGAAACCTAAAATTCCGCAGAATGTCTCCGTTAAAACGAATCCAATGTAATCTCCTGGGCAATTTAGTAGCTGTGTTTCCGAACTTTTTCTTCTTCTCTACTGTTTAAAATTGCAATTTTTATGGTTTTCATGTCTCATCAGGAAAAAAAAATCTCGAATGTTTTTTCGGTACCTTTTTCTGGTATGTGACGTTTTCACAAACTATAGAAATATTAAGTAAATTAGAATTTTTTAAAATTCTAACCGAATGGGCGCCAGTTAATGCTTTTTATTGAGAAGAGGGCATTGACGCCTCTCCGTAGCAAAATTTAGAAAAAAAAACTTAACATCTGAAAATGTCCGATTTCTCAGAATTACGAGTAGACCCTACTTTTTTTAAGGGGAAAGGGGGACGATACCCCTCCTCTAGTATATTCTCTCCTCCACTCTCACACAAAGAAAACACAAAATATTAATCTTAAAAAACTGAAAAAAATATAATTCCTTGAAAAATAAACAAAATAAATACAAAAGAGAATTACTTTGGGTTCTGAGGACCCAATATCGCCAAAACAGTACAAATTGAAATAGAAATAAACGAGATTAATATTTTACATCGATAATCGATAAACCACGATTACAAATCGTCTACTCACAAAGAAAAGATACAAAGATAATTGGATTAGATAAATTCTAATGATTCTACCCAAATCAACAGCAAACTCAATTCGAAGTGACAAGAAAAATAAATGAGGGGAATCGACTGAGATTCCCTCAACTTTAATATCTGTACATCAAGTCGATTAAAATCATCCATCGATGCCTGATCTCAAATATTCACAAAGCTAAACTATAATCCAAAATTTTAACTCAAAATTAAACCGTAACTGATTAACTTCGGTATTTAAACTCAAATTACTCAAAATTAATCATCAAGATTTACAAATTAACGGTGGAAGCCGATCACCACTCCGACAACTCAACAAAATGCAAACAAAGGCTGGATGAAGACGCCATAGTGGACTCGTCCACACGAGAAGCCGAGACAAAGGGCTATGATTTTCTGATTTTACTCAAATTTAAAGAAAATTTGGCTTTGCCCACCTGCCTACGTAAGGAGAACTATTTCCTGCCAGGATGGACTGCAGCCTCAATGACGAAAAATAATAATTTAACTCCAAACAAACAAAATAAATGCCAATCTGGCAGACCGTATTACTCTCCCGTATTATTCTCTCCCGGTCTTTCCTCGCGTCAGGGTACCCTGGACTGCTGACTGCTAGCAGTTGGAGATGTTGGATCCCTGTCCAGAGGACACCTTCTGCTCACTTTTAAAATGCATGTGCCTCATAGAGGGGTGTTACCGTCCGATCCTTCTTCTGATTATCCTAGACGGG
This sequence comes from Diachasma alloeum, assembly GCF_001412515.2. Classification (NCBI taxonomy): domain Eukaryota; kingdom Metazoa; phylum Arthropoda; class Insecta; order Hymenoptera; family Braconidae; genus Diachasma; species Diachasma alloeum. The sequence goes on from NW_021680968.1 coordinate 224,512, forward strand.
ATGGTCTGGATGTTGTCTGGTGCCAAGAGATATTTCTCAGGACCCGCTCTTCTCGACCCATCTCGTTGACTCGGAAATACGACCGTTGGAGAGGACGAAATATGTTAAATTTTCATAAGAATGGGGGATTTACTTTCCCCGATTCTCATGGGTGAGAGAAGCCTCCTAGAGTTAATTTATAGTCAAAATAGTGCCTTTGAAGTAGGAGTTGATATTTTTTACAACAAAATATGTACATGGTGTAACTTTATTGGTGGAATATCTCCCGGCCATACGTACAGGGACCCCCCCCTGAATGCTAGAGAAATCGAAAAAAAAAATTTATTTAACCAATTTTAAATGATTAATAATTAACGTAGGCCAATGGGGAGGCCGGATTTTGGCGCGTAAGAGTGAGACTAGCGGTTGACTGAGGTGTGGCAACGGCGCGTTAGAGAGATGTCGAAACATGAGGGAGACGCCGGAGCAGTTGAGTGACATTGCTCTGCCGTTCATTTCAGGTCGCTTGGGAAATGACGCGCTCAGACGACGGAATTTGAAATTTATTCGACAATCTCAACGCCTGTCCAACCCCACTTTTAACAAACAAATCTTGACTATTCTCTTTCCCTCTTGTTTGCCACCTCAACTGTTCTCACCCACAATAAACACGAATAAAATAATTAGTTTTTCTATTCTTTCCATAGATTGTTCATGAGAAAAAGGAGTATGCCCGTAGAAACTTTATTTTTAATACGAGAACCTATTAACCCCTGTATGGTTGGTTTTTCATTAAAAAAACCGTGATGATGCCATAGGTGGACTCGTCGTGCGCGATTATGCACCACAGGTGTACTCTTCGTTTGCAATCAGTGCACCACAGTGGCAGTAATCCTGTGAAATCGGTGCGCCACAAGTGCACTATTGGCGCACAATCGCTGCGTCACTAGTGCACCACTGTTGTGCAAGCGATGCGCCACTAGTGCACTACTGGTGTGCAATCGATACGCTACAAGCACACTATTTGTGAACAATAGGTACACCAGAAGTACACTACTGGTGCGCCATCGATGTGCCACAAGTACACTACTGATGCGCAATTGGCATGTCATAAGTGCACTACCCCTGCGCAATCGGTGCGCCACAAGTGCACTACTGATGCGCAATCAATGCGCCACAAGTGCACTACTAATGCGCAATTGGAATGTCATAGGTACACCTCTCATACGCAATAGATATGCCGCAAGTCCGCTACTCGTTGGCAATAGCTGCGCCATAAGTACACTATTCGTGCGCAATCAGTGCGCCACGAGTGCTCTACTCGTGCGCAATCGGTACGCCTCAAGTACACTATTCGTGCGTAATAGATGCCTCATAAGTGCAATAGTCATGCGCAATCGGTGCACCAGAACTACTTTACTCGGAAGTGCTATCAGTGCGCTACTAATACACTACTCAGGCACAGTAAGTGTGCCACAGGACGACTGATCATGCGCAATACCTGCATTAATATCAAAAGTCATAGGTGCATTAGTCACATGCAACAAATGTAATAGTCGAGTAAAATACAATCAATGCACCTAGTGCATCTATTTCGCACCTATTGCGCACGAGTAGTGCACTTTTGGCGCACCAATTGTACACCTATAGTGCTTTTGTGGCACCCCGATTGCGCACGAGTAGTGTACTAGTGGAGTACACTAGTACACTACACTAGTACCCACAACACGCTTCTCTTTTGTTATCCCACTAGTGCACTAGTGGCCTAACGATTAGTCCAGTCAAATTAGACGCAAAAATTGCCGAACGGGTAAATAATTTCACCGCGTATAAAAAAATACCCATTCAATAAATGAAAATGTCATGAATAACATATAAAAATGATCAAACATAGATCGGTGCAGAAAATATCTAAAAAAATTAAAAACGAACAAATTTTGCTGGAGTTAATAACAAAAACATTCGTAGTTTCGACCAAACTCAATGGATTAAAAAACAAATTATACCCAATTGTAGACGTGAAAATGTCATACAAAACTGATATGTGAAACGGTGTTCTTGGATGAATTGTTTTTTCTTAAAAAACGTCGGAAATTTTGTTAACCCGAATTTCGGAATACTTCACCGTCTTTCCCTAGGCTCCGCCCCTTTCGACGTGCGCACGTCAATGGAAAGGGCGGTATGCGCAGGAGATTCAAACCGACATGTACTCGATTATTTAATCAAGTGCGTGACGATATTGCAATTTTCCGCCCTTAAATCGAATTAATTAATTTGAAAATTCAGAGAAGCACAGAAATATAGGTGCATAATTTTTTTTCTTTACTACCAATGTCAATTCTTTAGCGTAAATTTTTAGAGTCTTTTCCGCTGTTTGTTCAGTTTTTTTCCCATAATACATGTACCCGAAGTTTGCGGACAAAAATCTTCAACAGAGCATATCTGGTGAGGAAATTAAACAATTAGAAAATTTCAAGTTTCAATTTGTTCGGCGTGACGAAATCTAATCGTGATGGTGGCTAAATATGTTTATAAAGTAATTACGGGTTGATTTCTTGGAAATTTAATTATGGAAAACCATTGACACGGCATATCTCACCTCAGAGTTATTTTATTGGAAAAAAAACATGGTCACGATTTTCATTCTACGAAATTTCGACGTGATTTTTGTCCTTTTTTTTCTAGTCTTATCGGTCAACGTTAAATCCGCTGTAGAACACTAAATCTTTGGCAAGCTTCATTATTCATCCAAATGATCCAATCGAAAAAAGAAAAAGCATCACGTTTGACAAAATTATAAATCTTGTCGTGATGTTTCTTGTTTTTTAGAATAAATATTTCATTAATGATATATGCAATATTTTTCACGAGGGAAAACATCAACAGAGGATATCTACAAGGAAGATAAGTAGATTAGGACGAAAAATAAATGCAAAGTTGGATTGCAATAAAACCTCAACGTGAAATTTTTTTTTTTAAATTACTCTTCGTTCTTTCCATGAAAAATAGTAGAATTACGAAAATAAATACGTTTAACATCGGATATCTACTATACGAATAATGATGTTGAAAGGAAAAAAAATAACACTTCACATTCTCTCGCAATTGTTACGTGATATTCGTTACTTTGCTTCTAATTATTCTCAGCGATCTACAATGGATGCTATAGTCATAACGCTGAATTTCATATATCTAGTTGTTTAACAAATTTTGCGAGGAAATGGCAAATAAATATATCGCAGAAAAGAACGAGCTAGCTCTAGAAACTCTAGTCACAAGCGGATGGCCAAATTGTAGGGGAGGGTGGGGCAAAACGGTCCCCCTTCAATTGTCAATAACTTGTGAATGACATTGTGAAAATTCCCAGTTTCAACTTCATTTTGAAGATAATTTTTCATTGTTCAAAACGAGCTCTAACTCATCCCAATCGGATTATTGAATCGGAAAATATTGACGATTGAAGGGGGGCCGTTTTGCCCCATCCTCCCCTACAAGGGTCACAAAAATCACGAGGATTGCAAGGATTACAAGGTGATGGTTAAAATTCACAAGGATCCAGCATCACCAAGGTCATGAGGGGTGGGTCTAATTTTACTAGGGTAAAAAATCGGACGATTACAAGCATCACAAGGGAATCGTCAAATTTTGCAAGACTCAAACATCACAAGTGTCACGAGGAGATAGTCAAATTTCACGTGAGTCACAAGGGGATGGTCAAATTTTACAAGGATCACGAGGGTTATGCGGATCACAAGAGGGTACTCAAATTTATCGAGGCCAAAATTGAAGGATTTTCTAGAAAATTCCAGAAAATCCTTCAATTTTCTAAAAAAAATTCAAGAAAACTGTCCAGTTTTCCCAAAACCGGAAAATTCGAGAAAACTGTACGGTTTTACTGGAAATTTGAGGAACTTTCTTGGTTGTCGAAAAAACTCTCCGATTTTCTCTCCCTTGTGACCCTCATGATGTTTGACCCTCGAAAAATTTAACCATCCTCTAAAGACTCTCGTGAGGTTTGACCCTCGTGAAATTTGACCAGCCCCTTATTACTCTCGTGACCCCCATGAAAGTTGACCATCCTCCTGTGACCTTTGATTAAGTTTGACCATCTCTTTGTGACTTTTTGAAGAAAAATTATTTTTCCTATTTTCTAAGTTTTACACTCATGAGACCGAGACGATATACTCTTAACCCAGACCGTGACGATACAGAAAATTTGGATATATTTCGAGACCGAGACGAGACTGGCGAAAGTCTCTTCTCGTGCGCAGCCCTAAAAAGAAGAAACTCACGGGAGAGTTTTCAAGAATAACATGTATAAATGTCGATTTTTTAAGAATATAATGATTTTTGTACATATCCGATGTTGATCGTAATTATTTTCAATTGGTTTTCCGTTGTTAAATTTTGAAGACATCAACCCCTAATTAATTTATTTACATATTCAGCCACCATCACGGTTGTATTTCGTCACAACCGATAAATTGAAATTTGAAATTTTCTCATTGTTCAATTTCTTCATTAGATATGCTTTGTTGAAGATTTTTGTTTACACACTTCAGGATCATCATAATAGTATAAAAAGAATCTTAGAAAAATCGCCAACTATTAACATTTTTAATATAATTCACGCAAAAAAATATTTTTGATATAATTACCGTGAAAAAAAACAAATCTAAATTTTTTCCATTTTGAGGCGCGTGATGAGAAATTAAGACTCTTTTTACAGTTTAAATCTACTGCGCATTGCGCCACTTTGAGACAAGTACGCCCACAGAAAGAGGTGGGGCTTATAGAATTAGCTGATCATTTTACCACATATGGGGTTAAAAATACTAAATAATTTATTGCGGCACAATTAGTGAATGTGGGCTATTGGTTTCTAACTCAATTCTGTAGAGACTTATTTCCCCTACACGCTGGAATTTTTTCCTCTACAATTGATTGAATTTCATTGTAGCCCCGAGTCGAATAATTGGACCTGACAAGTTCTACTTAGGTCTTTCCGTTCAGAACTGGATAGGTCTTGGGAAGCCTCTTCCCAAGTGCTTCCGAGACCTTTCTACCTCTGGTTATGTCCCATTTCAGCACTTGTTAGGTGTAAGCAGGACTTGCATTCAGGCTTTCCAAATCCTTGCCGGTTCCCGTAATTCTATGGGCCTATATTAAACAAGCGGAGAAGGTTGCAGAATCTATTCTAGCCACTCTTGCCCCTCCGCTTGCATGCATTGTCCAAATAAAAAAAGAAAGTGTTAACAAATCTGACCCTTGTTCCAAGTAAAAACCGAAAATCTGACCCTGTGGCCGCCGGTGAAATTTTTTTTTTTCAGTTTTCACTTTTTCCACATACTTTTGAGAGTTCTGAATAGTCCGTCGCTTAAATAGTTGGAATCAACGTTCACCCAGCTAAAAAATACGATTTTGCCGAAAGTCGACTTTCTCCCGAGAAAAACGAAAAATCCGACCCTTTGAAAATTTGAAAAAAAAAAACTTTTTCAGTTTACACTTTTTCCACATACTTTTGAGAGTTCTGACTAGCCCGGCGCTTAAATAGTTGGAATCAACGTTCACCCGGCGAAAAAATTCGATTTTGGCGAAAAATCCAACATCTGACAGTTTGACCCTTGTGACCCTTGGACCGACTTTGCCCCGGAAAAATCCAAGATCCGACAATTTGGCCTCCAGTGAAAATTTTTTTTTTTCATTTTTAACTTTTTCCACATACTTTTGATAGTTCTGAATAGCCCGTC
>NW_021680968.1:230736-233644 GCF_001412515.2 Diachasma alloeum
AAAATATATTCTGCAACCCTGTCTCCTCGTTGGCTACAAATTTCAACCCTCCGCATACATGCCTTCCCCTTCACCCGCTCGTAAAATCACGCGTTCTCGGTAGCATCGAGGAGGACTTCTCAGGACCGAAAAGAACTGAGGATTCGAAAGGTCTCTGGAAAAGTACGTCGCAGTACTGATTAGGCCTTACCAGGTCCATCTAGGTCTGGAGAGATCTTGAGAGACCTGTGTACGTCCAATCAGAACCAAATCTTCGACTCGGGGCTACGTGGATTCTTGGCGTTCGCCTACGAACCCTGATAATTTTTAATTTTTTTAGATATTTTCTGCACCGATCTATGATTGATCATTTTTATATGTTATTCAGAACAATTTTATCTATCGAATGGGTATTTTGTCATATACGGTGAATTAAACCAGCACTTACATGCCAATTTGACTGGACTAGATTGCGTACGAGTAGAGAAGTTGTGGCATGCCAATTGCACATCAGTAGTGGACTTGCGGCGCAACGATTGCGCACAAGTAATGCACTAGTGGCGTACTCATTGCGCACGAGTACTGCATTCGTGGCATGCCAATTGCGCACAAGTAGTGCACCAGTGGCGCCGCGATTGCGCACGAGTAGAGCAATTGTGGCCCAGCGATTGCGCACAAGTAGTGTACTAGTGGCGTACCGATTGCGCACGAGTAGTGTACTTGTGGCATACCAATTGCGCACGGGTAGTGCACTAGTGGCGCAGCGATTGCGCACGAATAGTGCACTAGTGGCGCAGCGAATGCGCATGAACAGCGTACTTGTAGCGCAGCGATTACCCACGAGTAGTGTCGTTGTGGTGCACTGATTACGCACGAAGAGTACACCTGTAGTGTATATTCACGCACTATTAGTCCATCTATGGCCTCATCATTATCATTATTATGGTCGGTTTTTCTGATGAAAAATGAAGGGTTTAGTAGTTTCTCTAATTAAAAATAAAGTTTCCACGGACTTTTCTCATCAATGTTTTCGGAAAGAGAATAATCAAGATTTGTTTGTCAAAAGTCCGGTTTGACAGGCAGTTAGAACGTCAAATCAATTATAAATTTTGTCGCCTGAGTGCGCCACTTATCGATACTTAAATGGGTATCGAACTGAATTTAACGGCAGAGCAGTGTCACTCAACTTCTCCGGCGTCTCCCTCATGTTTCGACGTCTCTCTAACGCGCAATTAGACACGTCATTCTCTGATACGTCAGTCAGTCTCTACCACTCACTCTTACACGCTATGACCCGGCCTACCTATTGGCCCACGTTAATTATTAATCATTTAAAATTGGCTAAATAAATTTTTTTTTTTAGATTTTTCTAGCATTCAGGGGTCCCTGCACGTGTGGCCGGGAGATATTTCACCAATAAAGTTGCACTCTGTATATACAGAAGGTTTTGTTCTAGGTTTCATCTCGAATTTGGCGAATTTGCCCAGCTGGGTACTAGTTAATTGAAACCTATCGGGGACATTAAGACAAAGTGCCGAATTTTGAAATAAGTATAATGGATTAGTGATGAGAAATGCCGAACTCTCGGTCTAAACAAGCTGACTAGACAAGATTAACTAGCATAAGAATTAGTGAGTATGAATCATTTCTTCTATTTACAGCTCGTAAAATCCACGCGGTTTATAGAGCAAAATCTAATGAAAAAAATTGCGAATTGTTAAATCGATTCAATTATTTCCTCGTAGATACAATTATACCCTATAAACTTAAAATTTGAATGTAGCTTATTATCATACAATTCATTTAATCGCCATGACATTCTTGACTCCACTGTGGTCTTGAGAGAGGAAACATAGTTTGCATATAGAAGAGTTTCCATCAAGTATAAAAAAGAGATGTACAGGGTGACAAATGGAAATAGGTGAAAATTAAACTATCATAGTTTTGTTGATTGATGTAAGTAGTTACCATAAGCCAGTTCTGGACCAAATGGCGGCGAGGGGGTGTGCGGGGGCAGGAGGCAGGAGGCAGCAGGCAGGAGGCAGGGGGCCTATTCTCGAGTCGGGTGAGTTAGTTTCCACCGGTGGAACTAGCGCCGTTCACATTAGTCGTGTGGAAATCGGAAAGTTCACACATGACGTCAGATCCACCGGTGAAGTGGGCCGACGGACGGATCTGTCGTTGCGTTCACCCATCGACTCCACCGGTGGATTTGAATTCACATTCGTAGTTCGTCTTTCGTCAATTGCATTTTTACCATTTGTTTTTTGCGTCCACATTGGCACAAAGTTATATTTTTTATAGAAAAAAATCGCCATGAATAAAAAACAAAAGGCAGGGAAAATTGATAAGGCCAAAATGGAAGGGGAGGGGAAACGTGCTAGCAATGCCAATGAATTACAAAAAGAAATGTTGCTGGAGTTCGCAAAAGCGACTCCAGAACTGATTAATACTAAGTTTTCTAACGAAGTAACGAAAGAGAGTATTAGAAAAAGGTGGGTCCATATCGAAGTCATCCTAAATAAAATTCCTGGTGGTGCCCAAAAGTCTGTGGAGCAATGGAAAAGGGTAAGTGCGTAAATTGATTTTTTGAGGTTAAGTGGACGTCAAACTCTTTATTGACTTTTTTCACAATATTTCGCAACCAAAGGGAGATAGTGAAATTTTTATCACAATATTGTTTGTAGAGGAGAGTGAGATCCATAAAAGAGGTACTTATGAAAATGTGGCTATCTCCCTTAAATTGAAAAATATTCCATTGGCCATTCTCTTGCTGGAAGATTTTTTATGCATTTATGCAAAAAAAATAATTACCGATGGAATATGCGTAATTGAGAGACAACTGGACAAGGAAATGGAGTAGAGGCTGACAAAAATATCATAATATTATTTTATTGTTCAAAATCATAATTTTTATGAAAAAAAAAAA
>NW_021680969.1:0-15874 GCF_001412515.2 Diachasma alloeum
AAACAGCGCGTAGAACGTTCGACGAACAGAGACGAAAAATCAATTCAAGGAGTGCACTCGTCACCGGACAAATACGAAAAGGTATGCCCATCAATATTTTTTGGAGCAGAGAGGTAAGTGAGATTCAAAATTCTTCGATACAGCTAGAGACCTCTTGACTCTTTTTATATGATATGTTTGAATCGGAGTAAAAGTCAAACTCGATCGATTTCTATGATCCGTGAAATGTTTCATGCAAAAATTACCAAAAATAGAGCACAGTCTACTGAAATGAACCAGTCGAGCAAAATGAAATAGCTGTAAAACCCCTATTTTACGCATTTGAAACAACTTTCATTCAATTGTTAGGAGTACTGATGAGAATAATAGGGGTGCGCAATGCCAACTCGTGAGGTTCGGAACGTTTGGGTCTACAATTGTCTTGGGAATTTATTCGGTTCTATATTTAACCCATCTCAATATCCTGTCCAACTGATTTTTTAGTTCCTTCAACCATTCATCGTTCATCAATTTTGGGAAATTCGTCTTAACCTTTAACCTTTTGATTGCGATTGTCGAGTATAGTGTCAAAATATCTAAACAATCAATAGCCATTGTTTTATTTCATTTTTCAATTAAGAATTATAAGAAATGTTTCTAAAAAACCTATTCTTTAGAGATTTGTCGAATGTAGTTAACTTTGTGAAGAACTACAAATTTGAAAATTAACGTAATTTCCAGCAACTATTATTTAAAGTTTAACAATCTTTTCACCCAGAAGAATTTGTCAAAGGTCACAGTTAAGATTGTCGAGACTTAAATTTAAAAGAATTATTAAATCGATAATTTTTAATTTTTTTCTGTAAAAGCGAAGGAAATTGCTGTTATAATTTTTTCTAATAGCAACATCAAAACCTCGAAAATCGCACCTAACAGATCGTAAAAACGAAACTTGAAAAATTGATGAACGTCGAACGGCTACAAGTATCGAAGTATCCTTTGAATATAATTCAGTTAAGAGGCCGTCTATAAAAACGTATGATTTTCATTCATTTTTTATCTCCCCCCCCCCCCCTTCCCCGTAACAAACCTTGAAATCCTTCCCACCTCCCTTCCCTTCACAAGCCCTTACGCAAAAGCAGACCAGGGGCGTTGAATACCGATTGTTCATCTGTAAATGGTAAAAGGTAATTCATAATACCTTTTTTAAATCGACTACTGTTTATTTCAAAAGTATAGTCCACAAACTTCGGAGAATTGTATTCTCATAAAAAAAAAAATATCACACACATATGGAACCGATTGCAATGCCTGAGCTATTACTTCCATCTAATACGGAGAGTTATTCATTTTCAAGTCATAATCTCCGCGTAATCATGATTGAAACATGAAATAACCTATGTTTTCCGAGTCCCGAAAAATTATATGGACTTTAAAAGCGACCCAAGAACATAAACTTTCTCCAAAAATGATGTCAATTTTTTATATCATAGCTCAAATATTTGAAAAGCGGGTTGTGAAGAAAAAACAAGCAGTGTGACGGTAGCCAATCGACAGTTCACTCATGACTGTTACCTTTTCCTGAAATTTTACTCTTCAGTTTCAGTTCCTACCAATTTCATTGGTAGTATGCTTCCGAATGGGACCCAATCCATGTTACTTAGAAATCAATGCTTATTGGTCTGTATTTTTGAAAATGTTATGGATAACAATACTCAAATTTCATTACCTTTTGATGTACCATAGACTCTGCCCCATTACGTATGTACATTTTACCCATGACAATAGAGAAGCCGTAAAATTTTTTAATTCAGTGGAATAATATTGTACATTGAGGGCGGAGTTATCATTTTCAAAAATTATAATTATGACCCTTGCTTGGAAATGATGTAGAATGGTCTGAAACGGAAAAATACAAAGTTTGACGAGCATGTCTGTATGTGAACACGTCCACTGCCACCGGCCCGTCGGTTAACTTTTAGAAATTTGAGTAATAAGCTGACTATAGTACATTGTTCAACTAGGGAGTAAAAGTATTTTCTGACGAATGTGACGTTATAACCCGAGCCGAAGGCGAGGGTTATAATCACATCGAGTCAGAAAATACTTTTACTTCCGTATTGAACACCAAATTTTCTTCCACGAAGCGAGGAAAGGATTTAACCGAGCGAAGCGAGGTTAGAATCGCACTTCCCTCACTGAGTGGAGTAAAATCAATTAGGGTCCTATTCCGTTTGATTTCGGAGCATATTTCGTCCTATAAAAAGAGTCGCAGAATGGGTTTTCAGCTTAAGGTTGTTGTCGCGAGAGAGTGACACTTGAAATTTTCGACGCTTTAGGCCAATATCCCGCTGAACGTAGGAGCCGGATTAGAACAGAAACTTTTGCTGATGTACAGTTCACGCACCCATGAATTTGTCATGCATGAATAGGTGCGCACACGGCTAACGTCAATGCACTGTGCGCACGCAGCGAATCCGACGAATACTATTGGTTGTGTCATGCGCGCCGTGCACACTGAACTCATTTGTCCCGCCCATCCGAGATGAAAAAACTAACTTTCAACAATAATTTATCTAATATGAAACTTACAATCAGTCTCATTTTTTTTACAATATTGGTGACTACTATCCCTATCACTGTGTATTTTTTAATCGCAAAATGTCGAGCGGTTTTGAAAAAAAAATTCAAAACGGCAAATTGCATTTGTTTGCATGTTAACTTCAATAAATAATATCTCCGGTTAGAAACTTCCAATGACAATTTTTATGGGCTCATGTTGAAGCTAATTTTTACAGCTATCTATGATAAAAAATTTTACAACAAGTGTCGAAAAAACAGTCTATTCGACAACAACCTTAACGAAGACTAAAATCTCACCGATGTGCCGTGGGGTATAAGTTTTGATGTCTTCTAGTGTTTATTAATTATTTGAACAGATTGCAGACCATGAGAGCGAAGATAGAGCACCACCGATTCGGAAGGCTAGTGATAAGCCCCTTCGAGAAGATGATGACTTTGAAACGCTGGCGACGGCACTCTTAGCGCCAAGGAAACCTCAAAACCGGCCCAAGAATACGCAACGAAAAGTAGGTTATAATTTTTACATTTAACCATTATACAATGGTGCTCGTGATGAGGAGATCCCGCAAAAACATAATACAAAATGAATGCACATTCCATGGATGTGTAATGAAAGCCAATTTATCCCCTATGAATCTTCATACTCGTTAAAAAAATCAGGCCAGAAATTACTAAAAAGTATTGGAAGTTTTACTCATACATGGTGTTGTAAATTTACTACATAGCGTTGTACTACATTTCCTAGGGATTTTTCTACATCAATATTGGAATTTTCAATGATAGGAATATATGAATTTTACAATACATATGTAGTAAAATTCCGGACGTTATTGTAATTTTAATTTCGACAAAAAAAATTGTTTATCTAGTTACTCGCTGTCTTAACAACTTTTATTTATGCTTTCTTGGTAATAACCATCGAATTCCTACCTGAAAACCCTATTTACCGAAATTAAAATACCTGACGCGAAGGGGACTTGAACCTACGATCTACCTAAATCTACCTAACACGCTACCGCTGAGCTTTTTTTTTAACTTCCCGACCCGAAGGGAGGAAGTTATTGTAATGACCCCTAAAATGAAAAGTGCTATTGGCACGTTGTACACAAGCTCTGAGTGTTCCAAAATCCGTCCCAGACTTTTTTAGAAAGATGTTTGTGTGTGTGTGTGTGTGTGATCAAAATTTTGGCGAACGTTTTCTGATGAACCACTGAAGCGATTTAAACTTTTTTTTTTTAATCGACGCGTTTTGCCCGTGTCCAAATCGGAAAGGAGTTTGAACGTGATCGCTCCAGCGGTTTGGTAGTTATTCGGTTAAAACTTGTAAAAAAGTTGAAAAAACTGACTTTTTTCGGCTAATTCTGCGAATTCTTGCGGGGAAATGACGGATTTTTTTTTCAATCGACGCGTTTTGACCATTTCAAGGCCGGAAAGGAGTTTAAGCATGATCGCTCCCCCTGTTCAGTAGTTATTCGGTTGAAACTTGTGAAAAAATCGGAAAAACTGACTTTTTTCGACACATTTTGAGGATTCTTGTGGAGAAATGAAACCATTCCAAAATCGACGTGTACTAGTCAATAGGATTGTGTGTAAAACACAACTCAAATAAGTTTTAACGGAATTGTCTCAGTGGTTGCTGTGATATTGCTACTGAAAGGAAAGATGATTTCAACAAAAGAAAGAATTCAAAAAATTCAACAAAATTCAATTCAATTCAACAAAAAAAAAGAAAGAATTGAAAAAAAAACAGAAAGTTAAATATTGGCGAATGAACCCGAACTTTCGAGCAGTAAACGATATTCGAAGATAAGAAATTCTCCTTTGTCAACGAAATTTTCGAAATGAGGAACCGATAATTGGANATTGAAAATTAACACAGAAAACTGCAACTTGAAGCACTGGCTTAAAAGGGTAAGGATTAATTTTTGGGATCTTCTAGGAAATCCTCTAGAAAATGCTATAGGATATTCCATCGGAAATCCTATGGGATTATTTCATAAGTGTGTGGAATCGACACGTGACTGAAACTCGTCATTCACGTTAAAGCTGTTGGCACATAGGATAAAACCCTCGAACCTTGAAAATCCATATAAATGTTACAATGCTAACAAAAAAATGAGTAGACATCGACGTATGATGGAGTTAAATACATAGTCTAGAGATTCATTCTGGAATCCTATTAGAACACTAGTGAAAAAATCTCGACGGCTTTTGTGCCATTTCTATTGGAAATAATTAATAAGAAAGTAAATTGATTTTTTTCTCTATTAACATTTTCAAGTGTGAATTTGTCAAGATTCCTCCCCTCTATGCCCATTCGTATATCATAATAAAATCTCAGAAAAAAAACTCAGCAAATTCATCACGTACGGACATTTTTAATAGAAAACCCTCAAGAATTCTATAGGATTTTCTATAGAGTTTCCATAGGATTTCTAAAGAAATCTTCTATACGTTTATTGCCGTTTCTATAGACGCGTTTGATGGCAAATATCATAGTTTTTCTGTAGAATTTTTTCTGGTCGAATTTTCTAAGTTCTTTCATTCGATTTTCTTGAAGAAAAGAAAATAAAATTGACTGAAAAAACTTATAAAATTGAAGCCGGAAAAATTGTATGGAAAGAAAATTCTATTCAATTTTTCTATATAATGTTTCTTATCAAACATGCCAATAGAAACGCAGAAAACGTATAGACAATTCAAGAATTTCTATAGAAATCCCTATAGAATTCTTTAGGGTTTTCTATTGAAAAATTTCATGGGTGATCACTCGTCCTCGAAATAGAAAATAGAAAACTAGAATAGAATGGCAAAAAACTTCTAGAAAATCCATTGGAATATATATAAGTTTCTAGAGAATTTGCTACGATTTACTATCAAATTCTCCAGGCGTGGAATGAATGACTTGTTTTTTCTTCCAAAAAAACTAACATTTCTCGTAATTGTTACGAGAAAATGATGGAAAAATCTTTTTTTCGGCCTGTAAAATATTTAATAAGAAATGTGTAAATTAAAGAAAACAAGCAGTTGATCGACCCTATTCGACAGAAGACTTTTGACATCTCTCCATGTATCGATTTCTTTTTTTTATAAATTTTATTTCTACCAATTTCATTAGTAGTCAGCTTCTGAATGTCTCCTTAGTAATTCCATTAAAATTTATAGTTCAACATAATTTTGAAGGAAAAAGAAAAGTGGAAATATCTCGAAAACTTGGTGCCGATCACTATTATATAGGTATTGATTAATCTAAATAGAGGCCATTGAGGCCAACATTTTGAATTAAAAAACAAGCAGGCGACCGACGCTAATCGACAGAAGATATTTGACCGTTACTTTGTCTACTAGTTACATTCTTTTCTTTAATTTCTACCAATTACATTGGTAGTAGGCTTCCGAAGGGAAGCATGCCGGAAAATAAACGTGACGGTTTGTGACTTCCGCCAAATTCCAAGATTTCTATTCACAAATGAAAATTATGGTAATTGGAAAAGAACGAGAAAAACTGAAAAACGTAAATATCTCAAAAACTTTAAACGGAAGGGTATATATATTTTGATTGATCTAGATAGCAGTCGCTGAGACAAGTATTTAAAAAAAAAAAAATTTAATCCGTCCAGTAGTTATCGAGATATTTGACAAAATAGATGGTCACTAAAAGTTGAATATCTCGCGAACCACTCGGCCGATTTTCCCCATCTGAAATACGAACCGTCTATATCACAAATGCTAGCAGCGTACAAGGTTTTCAGTGGAAAAACGAATAAACGGCTATATCTCTAAACTCTGTATGGGTAATATATATGCTATGAGTGGCTTAGATAAAAGGCATTGAGACGAATATTTTTAAAAAAATAGATACAGATCAAAAACGAAATAGAAACAAGTGGTTATATCTCGAGAACTACTGAACCGATCGAGCTGAAATGAAACACCATAATGGGGCTCATTGATGGCTATCATGACACAAAATTTCAGATTTTTAGCTCCGAATTTATGTTCAATTTTCTCAAAATAAAACCCGAAAAACGCGAATTTGCACATACACACATACAGACATGACCTTAAAAACATCATTTCTTCACGTTTCATGATGTCTTGGACCATTTGCAATCAAAATTAGAAAATCGAAAAATCGACCAAAAACAATACTTCCCTTCGGAAGCAAAAAAAAAGTTAAATCGGCGGACTCATTTTCAAGATATGGTACGTAATTGATTGTCCCAAAAAACGCATATCTCCGGAACTACTGGGCCGATTGAGCCCAGATAAAATACGAACCATCCCTATCACAAAACGAGAATTTTGTCGAAATTTCATATTGATATTTCCATTTTTACTAAAGCTAGAGACCGTACAACGATTTTTGAAAAAAAAAAAATTAGAAAAGTGGAAATATCTCGGAAACTTTGTACCGACGGCTATATAGGTTTTGATCGATTTAGATATACACTGTCTTCCAGAAGATTATCCGTGGATTTTTGGAGTGGGGGACAAGCATATGAGTGGGAATGACGTGGGGGTACATTGGGAAGTGAAAACTTCTACTAGAAGGCCTATAGAGGCCATCGAGGTGAATATTTTGAAAAAAAAAAATTGAATCGGCCCACTCATTTTCATGATGTGGCACCTGTTTGATTGTCACAAAAATCGAATATCTCCAGAACTACTCCGCCGATTGAGCCCAGATGAAATACTGACCGTTCCTATCACAAAACGAAAATTTTGTCGAAATTTCATATTGATATTTCCATTTTTGCTAAAGCTAGAGACCGTACAACGATTTTTGAAAAAAAANAAAAAAAAAAAAAAAAAAAAATCAGAAAAGTGGAAATATCTTGGAAACTTTGTACCGACGGCTATATAGGTTTTGATTGATCTAGATAGAGGTCATCGAGACAACCATTTTGAAAAAAAGGGGAATTGGTCGGGAAGTTATTGGTCTGACCCGTAATGGGTCACACCCACTTCAACTCACCCACACAGTGAGCGAGTGAAGCGAGCGAACAACAACCCAGACGAACTGCAACCCACCCACAAAGTGAGCGAGCGAACAACAACCCGGTCCAATTTTTTTTTTTTAACCATGTTTTTTATTTATGTTTCTACAAAAGTTATTTACATTATTTACATATATTTACATTCAAAAAACAGGTATATGAAAAAATTAGCCTATGTTAAGTGGAGATAGCAGAAGAATGGTTACTTCGTAACACTCGCCCTCTATTTATTATTTGGGTTTGGTCGGTAAATTTATTTTTTGTTTTTACAAGTTTACACCTTGGTAATTTTTAGGTGGCTTTTGTATGTTGGGTAATCTGCGCTTGAAAATGAAAAAAAAAAATTTAAAAAGAAAAGAAGAAAATTTTTATACGTTTCATTTGTATCGATTATGGTAATCATTGGGGAAAAAAAACAAGCGCACTTAAATATTTTGAAACCTAACACGCTACCGCTGAGCTATCACGGAGTTCTTATTGAACAAAATTCAAAACGTTGATTTAAACCACAACTTCATATCTTTCATTGACTATGATTTTTCAGAGCCAAATCGAAATTGTCGGTGTTATCGAGAATTTTTTCAATAAAATATTACATGGTTGTTTAACGTATTTCACTATCCTTAATACAATGTGGGTGATCTGTCGATTCTTTGTACAAAAAATTATCACTTGTACCACGGGGGATTTTTCTGCAAAACTTGGGTCACTGGGGGTCATAGGGCCACGAGGGGGATGGTCAAGTATCACGAGGGTCATTTGCAGAAGAGTCACGAGGGTCACTTGGGGGTCGGTACAACGTGACAAGGGTTACTAGGAGGATGTTCAAGTATTACTAGGGACATTTGGGGAAGAGTCATTCATCACGAGGGTTACTAAGGGGTAAGTTGAACGTACGAGGGTCACTTGGGGGATGGTTAAGTATCACGAGGGTCTTTTAGAAGATGTTCAAACCTGACGAGGGTCATTTGGAGGAGAGTCATCTGTCACGGGGGTTACCAGGAGGATCGTCAAGTATCTCGAGGGTCATTTGTCAGTCACTTGAGGGATAGGGAAGTACCACGAAGGTCATTCGGGGAAGGTAATTCCTTCCGAGGGTCACTAGAGGGTCGATGAAATGAGGACGAAATAGGTATTTCTTGATTCATATGATTCACGAGACTCACGAAGGCCACGAGGGGGAAATTAAATTTCACGAGGGTCAAACGTCACGAGGCTCACGAGGGCCATGAGGGGATAATTAAATTTCACGAGAATCAGACTTCACGAGGATCAAACGCACGAGGGTCACGAGGATCTCGAGGAGAAAATTAAATTTCAGGAGGATCAAACGTCACGAGGATCACGAGGGGAAAGTCAAATTTCACAAAGATCAAACATTACGAGGCTCACGAGGGCCACAAGGGGAAAGTCGAACTTCACAAGGATCAAACGTCATGAGGCGTTTGAAATTTAGTTTTCCCCTCGTGGCCCTCGTGAGCCTCGTGACGTTTAATCCTAGCGAAATTTAATTTTCTCCTAGTGGCCCTCGTGAGCCTCGAGACGTTTGACCCTCATGAAATTCAATTTTCCCCTCGTGGCTCTTGTGACATTTCATCCTCGTGAATTTAATGTTCCTCTTGAGAGCCTCGTGTCGTTTCATTCTCGTGAAACACCATATTTCCCTTGTGGCCCTCCTGAGCCTCGTGATGTTTATTGCTCGTAATATAATTTTCTCCGTGGCCCTCATGAGCCTCATGGTGTTTGACCATCGTGGAATTTCGTTTTCCCCTTTTGAGCCCTCGTGGGTCCATTATTTCAACTCTCCTAATTGTAAAAAATTGATGTCAAATAAATGGTATAATGAATGTAAAATACTAGGTATTTTACTGAACGTATTTTACGTGCCCGCAACCCTGCGCGGCAGACGTTTGGGGGGTCATGTTCAATTGACCCTCTAGTGATCCTTGTCAGGAATGACCCTCCCCAAATGACCCTCGTGGTACTTGCCCATCCCCCAAGTGACCCTTTCCCTGATTGACTGACCGCTTAGTAACCCTTGTAACGGATGACTCTCCTCCAATAAAAGAAGGTATCGGTAATTAAAGAAGTCCATAAAATGTCCTATTTTGCTCCACACTCCCCGAGGTTCTACTCGAAATTTTTCAACTGTTCGGAAAAAAATTCTGATCTTTATGTATCAATTTTACGAAATAACGGTATTTTTGTAAAAATACTGTGCATGTATGGTATTATTACTACGGTGTATAATAATATTGCAAATTATGCTGTAAAATTACTACACATAATGGATTCTAATACGAGTTCTGAATTCTACTAGCTCTGTTTCTGAAATTTCCAATATGATATAGTAAAATTACTATATTTCTGTTGGATTATTCGGGAGAATCTATTGTAAACTGGGATTTGAGTACTAAAAAAGGATTTTTACTACATTTCAGTGCAGTAAAAGTGTTGTAAATTTACAAACTTTTTTAACAGTGATCCCTCTGCGGTACTCCCTTAGAGCTATTGAGTATAATTGTCAAATACCCCCTTTCGTTCACCAATCCATTCCAAATTCATTTACTATTATCGTCAAAGAAATTTTTCTTACCAGATATGTAGAATAAACTCAGAATACACTCCCTCCTATGCAAAAATGAAGACTACCATGAAATTCCCTGACACCTCTTTCATTCCTCCCTTTTTCATTTTGGAAATTATAGCCAATGATGTCGTCCTTGATAGGTACAAACGTTCACGAAGAGTATAAGTTAGAGAAATTACTGCTGAAGAATGTAGTCGACTCGAACTTTAGTTTTTAAGGTCCTATTAACCCCTCAGGTACGGGGTCCATATACGTATATGGATCTCCGACTCTGTCTCACACGCCGAGGTCCATATACGTATATGAACCCTCGCCGCGCGAAACAAATTGGAATAGTACGCAACAAGGGCGGTATGGATTTTTTCGATCGTGGGAAGTTTGTAAAACAAGTCGAAGATGAGTTGTATAATCCCATCATTGAAAAAACACCATAACGCAGGAATTTCGTATAGTATTTTATATCATTGGGCCGAGAATCCGCTTTTCTACCGAGCGAAGTGAGGTTAGAATCGCGTGCTTCTGGGTACCCGGGACATGAAAATTCATCATCATCCGTAATATTCAAAATATCATCATTCTGTAAAAACAATCGTTGAGGTGAATTGACTACCGTCAACGAGATATGTGGCCACCCATATGAAAAGGGCCCTTGTTGCGGATCTTAGTTTTCGAGATATTCACGATTTTGTGTCCGTAACTTCCATTTAACCCATTGAACAGACTCACAGTACCCCACTTTTCGCAATTTTGTGGTAGTGTGCGTGCGCCAGAGGGTCTTGCTTATGGCGCACTAATACATACAGGGCCTCCCTACTCTTCTCACATTGATACTTTTCGTGGCTTACGCTGTTCAATGGGTTAAACCATTGTTAAAATATTCTTTCAATCTTAGATTTCAATGAATATCTCGAAATCTATAGTAGATAGCAAATTTTGGACAGATCGTTTTTCATTAGAGTGAATTGACTGCTATGAGGAAGATCTACAAAAATGACCTATCTTCCTCGTATTCTGAAAAATTATTCACCAAAAACTTAAGGAAAAGCTATGTTGACATCAATTGTTTCACTGCTTTGCAACTTCATTGCGACTGTTTCCTCCGTATACCCTTCGCTTTCTCTTACTTCGACGATGCTTCTCATACTTGTGATAAATCCACCATGAATCTTGTCATAGGAAAAAAAGAATGACGGTCCATGGTGCCCTAGGGAGCCATTTTGCCCTCCTCTTCCCTATATCCGGACATGAATGTCGGTTATGTTGGTCAAAAATGTTATATGCCAGATATATGCTAGACATGAATGTCCACATATATCGATGCAAAACATTTAACACATACCGAAAATATATCTCCGATATACACGGTGTCCTCAAACTCATGATCAATATTGTAAGGGTAGATTTAGGGAATTTTTCGGAGATGAACAGTCTAATAAAGTTTTGGTCTCTGACGTATTGTTCACGAGTGATTCGATTAATACGTAAGCAACTCAAAAGCTTTTCTGCAATACAGAAATCACTTAGCCTTCCACATTTGAGGTGGGGCTATGATTGCACTGGAAGTCCAATTGATCGCAATTGAGATACAATCAATGTAGAGATATGGATTTTTCAAGTCTCTCTTGCCGGAGAAAAAAGCTTGCTAGACTTTTTGTCTTCAAATTAAACTCACAATTGGTTAATGCACACTCATTTTTGCTTAAGGAAATTAACCCACTATTCTTGCACGACCAAGTAAAATGTTGTAACTATTTCTGTCATGAGTCTGAACAAAATCTGGCTATTATTATGATTATTCATACCATACTAATTAACATTTCAGGTCACACAAACCACAAAAAGGAGCAATAGACAATCCAGAATCTCAGAAGAAATGCGGTCAAGAGCAGATTTAATGCAGGAGGTACGTGAATCGCGCTTTCTATTACACAGAGAAAACTGAATGGTAGAGATTACTTTCATATAGGAGACATTACCATAAAACATGGTAAATGGTTTTTCGACTTGACTTTTATGGTAATTTTTACCATGTTGACTAGTAAAAATTACTTAGCACTATGGTGATCACTACACTGAGAGAAATATTCATAGTCAATTTTACGATGAGGGAATTGTCAAAGTCACCACAGGAGCTATAGTTACTTTTACTATGAGAAATGATCGATTCAACCATATCGCTCATGGCTGAATGACTCAATGAATATTTGGAGGTTATTATCCCTTCGAAATTAGGCGCGTTACTGAAAATTGTTAAACTATAAGAATTTCAGATTTTTCAGATGAATAAATCTGCTATAGTTTCAATTTACTAGAGGTAAAGTGGGTATTTCGTGAAGTTTTACGATTTAATGAGGGTAAAATGTGTATGCCGGGAACTTTTACGATTTGATAAGGGGGAAAATTGGTATATCGTGGACTTTTCCGATTTGATGGGGGCAAAATGAGTATTTCTGCAACTCGTACGATTTCATCGGGGCAAAACGGGTATTTCGGAAACTTTTGCGATTTAGTGGGGGCAACATGGGTATTTCGTCAACTTTTACGATTTGGTGGAGGCAAAATGGGTATTTCTTCAAATCGTACGATTTCATGGGGCAAAATAGGTATTCCGATAACTTTTGCGATTTAGTAGGGGCAAAATGGGTATTCTGGTAACTCGTACAATTTGATGGGGACAAAATGGGTATATCGTAAACTCGCACGATTTGATGGGGGCAAAATGGGTGTTTCTTTGAATTGTACGATTCCTGGGGGCAAAATGGGTATTCCGTGAACTTTCACGATTTGATGAGGACAAAATGGGTTTTCTTTAACTCGTACGATTTCATGGGGGCAAAAGGGGTATTTCTTTAACTCGTACGATTTCATGGGGGCAAAATGGGAATTTTGTCAGCTCGTACGATTTGATGGGAGCAGAATGGGTATTTCTGCAAATAATACGATTTGCTGGAGGCAAAATGGGTATATTCCAGTGATGCCAGTTGGGGGAATAAATCCCACGCATGGGAATTTCGTGCGCAGCTTTATCGCGCACTCCCGAGGTCCCCACTACGAGGTCGCCGCAGAGCGCGTAGATAAGGCCCAGCGCATTTATTTTCGGAAATAATCTTCCAAATCGAGAAGGAATAGATATGCTTAACAACAATGAATTACATTAGTGCAATATTCAAGAGGTTTAGGCGTAAACGCCAGAAATTAAGATAAGAACAAGAGGAAAACTAGGGTTCCCAGGGTCAAGAGAGAACCAAAGGCCGCGAGGGAAACGAGGGCCAAAAGGGAAACCAGGGCTAGGAGGAAAATCAGGAAAATGAGAGCCAAGAGAGAAACCAGGACTACGAGGGAAACCAGGCAAACGAGGGCCGAGCAGAAGTCTAGGGCTACGGAGTAAACGAGGGTGGAGCGAGAAACCAGGGCTACGAGAGAAATGAGGGTCGAGAGGGAAACGAGGGCCAAGCGAGTAACTAGACCTACGAAAGCCAAGCAGAAAACTAGGGCTGCGAAAGAAACAAGGGTCAAGTGGGAAACCAGAGCTAAGAGCGAAACGAGAATCAAGGGGGAAAAGAGGACCAAGAGGGAAACCAGAGCTCCGAGAGAAAACAGCAGAACAAGGGTCAAGAGGGTCAGGAGGGACACCGAGGGTCAAGAGGGAACCGAAGGCAAACANGAGGGAAACGAGGGCAAAGCGGCCCACGAAGGCGAACAAGGATGAACGCGGCCCTTCTTGGACGTTTTGAAATTTCCCCCTTAGACGATTGACCCTCGTGAAATTTTCCGTTTTCCTCTCGGGACCCTCTTGACCCTCGTTCATCTTGTAGCCCTAGTTTCCCCGCTTAAACCTTGTTTCCCTCTTGACTCTCGTTTCCCTCGTAGCCCTCGTTTCCCTCTTGGCCCTCGTTTCTTTGGTAGCCCTAATTTCCCGCTTGGCCCTCCTAGCCCTTGTTTCCCACTTGACTCTCGTTTATCTTGTAGCCCTAATTTCCCGCTTGGCCCCCGTAGCCCTTGTTTCCTACTTGGACCTTGTTCATCTTGTAGCCCTAGTTTCCCGCTTGGCCCTCACTTCCCTCTTGACCCTCGTTGCCCTTGTAGCACTGGTTTCCATCTTGGTCCTCGTTTCCCTCTTGACCCTCGTTCATCTTGTAGCCCTAGTTTTGCGCGTGGCCCTCGTTTCCCTCGTAGCCCTGATTTCCCACTTGACCCTCGTTCCTCACTTGACCCTCGTTTCTTTCTTGACTCTGGTTTCCCTCGCTCTCTTTGTTTCCTGCTTGACCCTTGTTCTCCTGGTTTCTCTCCTAGCCCTCGTTTTCCGCTTGGCCTTCGTTTTTCTCTTGACCCTCCTAGCCTTCGTTTCCCTCGTGACGCTCGTGAGCCCTTTCATGAGCCCTCGCGACATTTGACAAACGACAAAACCTAATTCCTTCACAACGGCCATCAATACAATCAGAATACGGAGACAATACAATCTCAAACGGAGCGCCAGACGTTCTGCGTCCTAAAGGCTGCGCAGTGGTACGTGACGCGGAGTGGGGGACCTGCGGAAATTCCCATTTGAATATTCGATAGGGGCAAAATGCCTATTTTTTCAACTCGTCCAATTTAGTAGGGACGAAATGGANCGTTTTCCGCTTGGCCTTCGTTTTTCTCTTGACCCTCCTAGCCTTCGTTTGCCTCGTGACGCTCGTGAGCCCTTTCATGAGCCCTCGCGACATTTGACAAACGACAAAACCTAATTCCTTCACAACGGCCATCAATACAATCAGAATACGGAGACAATACAATCTCAAACGGAGCGCCAGACGTTCTGCGTCCTAAAGGCTGCGCAGTGGTACGTGACGCGGAGTGGGGGACCTGCGGGAATTCCCATTTGAATATTCGATAGGGGCAAAATGCCTATTTTTTCAACTCGTCCAATTTAGTAGGGACGAAATGGGCACTTGAACTTGCACGATTTAAGGGTTTTTTTCCTCCGTGATGAAATCGTGAAGGTTGAATGGTACAAGTTGAAAAAATACCCATTTTCCCCCATGAAATCGTACGGGTTGAAGAAATACCCATTTTGCCCCCAGCGAATCACGAAAGTTCCCGGAATACTCATTTTGCACAGATGAAATCGTACAAGTTAAGGAACTACCCATTTTGCGTCCATCAAATCGTAAGAGTTGAAGAACTACCCATTTTGCCCCCATCCAATCGTAAAAGATAAAGAAATACCCATTTTGCCCCCATCAAATCGTGAAAGTTCACGGAATTCCCATTTTTCCCCCACTACATCGCAAAAGTTCCCGGAATACCCATTTTTCCCCACTAAATCACAAATGTTCCCGGGATACTCATTTTACCCCCATGAAATCGTACGAGTTAAAGAAATACCCATTTTGCCCCCATCAAATCGTAAAAGTTCACGGAATTCCCATTTTGCCCCCACTAAATCGTAAAAGTTTCTGGAATACCCATTTTGCCCCTATGGAATCGTATGAGTTGAAGAAATACCCATTTTGTCTCCATGAAATCTTACGAGTTGAAGAAATACCCATTTTGCACCCACTAAATGGTAAAAGTTCGCGAAGTACCCATTTCGCCCCCATCAAATCGTGAAAGTATTGGAAAATATATACAATATGAGAGAGGGGAAATGGATTTGGTCATTTAAATTCCCTGAACATGGTCTCTTGGTCTCCCCAAGTATTCCATCATAGTAAACGGAGCGCGATCGGGCCATAGTAAA
>NW_021680969.1:21851-53109 GCF_001412515.2 Diachasma alloeum
ACTCGAGTCTCTAATAAATCGATGGCTGGTCGATAACACGACCCCTATCTCCATAATCGACCAGCACTGGAGTCCCTAAGAAGTCGATGTCTGGTCGATATTATGGCCTTCACATCCAACATCGACCAATACTTGAGTTCCTGATAAGTCGATATCTAGTCGATAACACGACCGCGACCTCCATAATGGATCAGCACTCGAGTCCCTAATAAGTCGATTACTGGTCGATAGCACGACCCCGACCTCCAAAATTGACCGGCACTCGAGTCCCTATTGAGTCGATGTCTGGTCGGTAACACGACCCGGACCTCGCAAATCGACCAATACTCAAGTTCCTAATAAGTCCATGTCTGGTCAATAACATGACCGCGATCTCTATAATCGACTACCACTCGAGTCCCTAATAAGTCGATGACTGGTCGATAACACGACGTCGACCTCCAAAATCGACCAACACTCGAGTCCCTAATAAGTCGATGGTCAGTCGATAGCACGACCCCTACCTCCCTAATCGACCAGCGCTGGAGTCCCTAAGAAGTCGATGTCTGGTCGATATTATGGCTTTCACACCCAACATCGATCAATACTTGAGTTTCTAGCAAGTCGATAGCTGGTCGATGTCATAGCTTTCATACTCCACATCGACCAATACTCGACTCCCTATTGAGTCGACGGACAGTCGGTAACACGACCCCCACCTCTGAAATCGACCAGTATTCGAGTATCTAACAAGTCGATGGCTGGTCGATTGATAAGCTAGACACCCACATGACCATCGAATCAATCTCGACCACCTATCGACTGAGTGCACAACTCGATTTGGCCCTATCGACTGGTCCGTCAGGGAAGATAGTATCCTGTTACAAGCTGAGGCGTGTAGTACTAAAAATTATGATATTGAATTAATGAAAAAAATATTTTGAATTATCGAGGAATCAGAGGCTGGATATTTAATCTATGTTTCTGTGTTAATAAATTCAATGAAATTTTCTGAGCTTTTTTACAAAATTCTAGTAAATGGCTGTTGTAACTATATAGGAATTATATTGAAATTCAATTTTTATTAGTTTTTTGTGTGATTTTTATAGGAGATTTTTAATAGAAAACTCAATCATTCATGATTTTTCAATAGAAACCTTGAACATAAATCTTCTTTTTTTCCCAATGTATTTTAATTTCTCCTTCATGATAAAACTCACGAGAGAAAAACTTTGACAGTTCAAGTTCAAGAATTCTTGTAGGAAAAATAGATAGATTGACTTTTTTCTTAAATATCGTCTAGAAATGGCGTAAACAGATAGAATAGATTTTAAAGGTTTTTTTTTTAGAATAAAATTTTCAAAATAAATTCTAATATAATAACTGCAGAATTCTTCTAGAGTTCCAACAGAAATTTACTAGAATCTCTTAGAGAAAAGGCCATGTTTCTCTAATTATTTCAAAGTTGTTGATTACAAAGCATTTTTCTCAACGATAAGTTGATTGATTAAGTAGTGGAATATTTGAAGAGAGTTTATTGATCAATAAATCGATAATCTATTTTATAATGGAAATAATGGAAAAATGTTCCAAGCCATTTCAATCATTCATTAATTAGTCGCAGGAGTCTCTGGTCATTATTTGACAGCTTGATTTGAATTTTGGTTCCCACAGCCCTAATATGCTGACAAAAAATGACGTCAAAGTTTTTTGAACTCCAATTTATTAATTTTTCCATTTCCTTTATCAGAATCCGCCTGAGATAATTGAAACTTGATATAACGCCAATTGAAGGCCATAATTTCTCTACGGACTACAATTTTTCGAAATTTTTTAATCATACGTGTGGCAGTTTCGTAAAATGAATGATCGAAAAATTATCGAAAAAATCATAGTTCATCAACGCGGAATGGAGTTCAATTTGCAACGTACTAAAATACGTTTGTCTCAATTCTGAGCGAAAAAAAATGAAGGAAATAGAGGTCCAAAAACATTATCTTTTATTGTGTCACCATATTTTGTTTTGTTACAGAGCAAGGAAAAAATTGACGAAACCATCGAGGCCAGATTGATTGTTGCAAAGAAATGCAAACAGCCTGTTAAGCCCTTCGTTCTGGTCGTTGGGAGTACCATCGCAGTTGTAACTGATGTGTATGCCTGTATCGGAGAAGTGAAATACAAACTAACAACAGTCCTGCAGGCATTGGATGTTGTATTTAAATCATTTATTATTTTAAACATCAAGTTCCCTGTCGAAAGCCAGCATATCCTGGGTCTAATCAAAAAGACTTTGTACAACCTCGAGATGGACGACGATGGAGTGATCGCTGAGGTACTGACAGATCTAGCCCAGTACAAGTCCAAACGTGTCACAATCGTGGCGACATCTACTGACGAAGCACACACTGGAACAGGAGATTCAATGGACCTAGACGTTAACTAATGTAAGATTAATTTTCCCGCAAAAATTCAATTTCTTTTCTTCAATTTCGATAGAAACAAGTTTGTAATGAGTAGAATTGAATCACTCGCATTTTTTTTATACTGCCATTTTTTTTTCTTTTTTCTTTTTTTTCATTTTGTCACTTGGACCAATTTTTTTTGGTCACTCATAAGGAAGTCGTTATCTCTTCAACAGTTATTAATGTTAACTTTATAATGAGTCCAAAGAATACTGAATTTAAGAACCTACCCGCCTTAACTTCAGTAGTGATACAGAATGACTGAATATAGAGTTGATCTCATAGAAAATTATCTTTCAGGTTTTTTTGTAGCTTATTGTCAAGATTGTTGAAAAAATTTATATTTTGTCTATTTTAAGTTTATATTGAAAAAGTAAAGTTAGTAATTCTTGAATGTGTTCAATCTCAACAACAATCACAATGAACATAATGATATTTCCATGTCCTATTTGTTTAATCAAGTTCAACAAACCAGACATGCTCATCTTGCATGTCAAGATGATGCATAAGTCAGCTTATGGGAGGTTTTATTGTCCATATTCGGCATGTACTTCGTCCTTCAGTTCTATTCATAGTTATAAATCCCATTTACTAAAAACACATCGGGGGATGAATCAGTAAATTCAGAGCCGTGCCAATCTAGTAAAAAAATGATTCCAATTAAAAAAATACGATTAGATGAAGAGATCGAGCCACCCCAATTTGTTGAAACCACATTTGATCCAAAAATTACGGTTGAACCAATTCTACCATCAAATGGAGAATTCGTTCCGAATACATATCGATCAAGTATCCCGGAAGAATGTCAAGTCCCTCTGAGTTATCCCATGAATATCGAGAAAAATTTAGCAGGACCCTCTTCTGATCATAGTTCACTCAGTATTTTTTACACGAATTAGAGAGGAAACATACTAACGCGGCAGCCACTTTGGCATCGAAATTGTATGCTGATTGTTCATTGAATCGAACAACAGCTAACGATATTCTGAATACCATCAACGAATTCCAAGTCAATACAGTTCAAACTATTCGCGAAACCCATCATGTCTAATTGTTCTGAATCTTTAAAAATGAATATGACCCTCGATATTATTGAAAATACCTTATCTGATTTTCGCACTGAGTATAAATGTTTTGAGTTTTTTAAGAATCACGGTTATCTTATTCAACCAGAAACAATACCAATCGAGTCATTAGCGTCCCCTCAAACAGAAAAGGAAGCCCCCCCCCCAACGATGAGAAGATCTACCATTGAATTCGTTTCGATGAAGTCGGTATTGAAAAAGTTTTTAGAGATTCCTAACGTTTATAACTCAATTATGGATTCAATTAATCGAACCGACCCCACCGACGACATAATTTCTTCTATGCTACAGGGCGATGTGTGGAAAAAAATAAAAAATCACTTTGGAGATAAGAACGTAATGCCGTTGAATTTATTTTCTGATGCGTACGAATCAAATAATCCTCTGGGAAGCCATCGTGGTCTGAAAAAACTCAACGGAGTTTACTATTCTATAAGTTGCCTGCTCCCCCAGTTTGCAAGCCAATTGGAAAATTTGTTCCTTGCATAGATACACCTAGGGAAGGATTATGATCAATTCGGGAATAAAGTTATGTTTGCTCATTTGATAAAAGAGTTGGAGGAATTGGCGAGTGATGGCATCATAGTCGATATTGACGGGAAAAAAGAGACAGTTTATTTTGCAGTTGCAAGAATTTTGGGGGATAATTTAGGACTGAATGCTCTCCTAGGGTTCCAAAAGAGTTTTAACTCAATGTATTTCTGCAGGACCTGCGAAGCTACAAAAATAATGGTTAAAACACAAGTAAATGAAAATAAAAAGCTGTTACGCACGAAACTAAAGTATCAAAAAGATGTTTTGGATTCTACTCGTGGAATTAAAGAAGAATGCGTCTTCAATTCTGTAATTGGTCATATATGTGACGTACCAACCGTGGATCCAATCCACGATATAAATGAAGGAATTGCTCGATATGAAATCGGACAAATTCTACACCATTTTATTCTTGTGGAGAAATTTTTTCTGTGAAAGAGTTAAATAATCGATTATCGCGCGTGAACGTCGGTCTCCAACCAGGAACCAACCTCCCTCCCCCCTTCACTAGGAAACAAATGAAAGATAAATTAATCAAAATTACAGTATCAGAGATGGCCTTTATAATATTACATTTAGGTGTGCTTGTGGGGGACTTAGTACCTGTGGGTCACGAAGTATGAAAATTGTATAAAATGTTGAGACAAATTTATTGTTCAGTGATGGCTCCCAGTTTCACAGAAAAATCATCTAGGTCTTTGAAAAATCTCATCGCTAGACACCATAAACTCTATAAACAATTATTTGGAAACTTAAAACCCAAACACCATTTTTTATTGCATTACATTTTAGCTATGAAGAAGTTAGGTCCGCTCCGTTATGTCACAACAATCCGGTATGAAGGAAAGCATAAACAGTTCAAACATGCTGCTCATACTGTGACCTCTCGTCTGAATCCAGCTCACACACTTGCACAAAAACATCAGCTGCAATTAGCCTATCGACTCTATCTCAATAAACCGATGGAAAACCTACGAACATTCGGTAAACAATACGATTACCGCTTGTCACTCCTTGATAACGTCGATTTTTTTAGAAATGCTCTACCTGAGGACATAAGTGATGAGATTCAGTTGCTATCGTGGGTTAAATACAATGGTATCATGTACAGAGAAGATGGAGTAGTGTGCATAAAATAAAATAATTCCCTCCCATCTTTCGGAACGATTAAACATATCTTCATGTCCAATGACAAAATTTATTTTGTACTTCGTGGGTTAAAAACTGTGAAAATGATAGAACACATTCAAGCATATGAAGTGAATTCAACAGATGATTGGCACGTATAGACGAATACAGATTTGATTAGTCACTCTACTTATGATATTTTCTTTTTATCGTGTGGAACATCTGTTGTCTCCCTTCATTGATAATCTGAAATTTATTCCAGAACTGAAATGTTTATTGATAAATACTCCCACAAAATGATATGATAAGTGAAATGAGAAACAAACATTTAGGAACATTAAGTAGGAGAAAGAACTCAATGATGCTCCTCTTATGACAATCTGTCCTGTCGTAATTATTATTATTATTAGATTAAGAGTTACCGATGCATTCAAAAAATTTATGACTTCATATAATGTAATACAAAAGTATTTCCTGAATAAAATGAATAAAAAACCTATTCCATTGTATTGAATTTTCATTTATCAGGAATCAATAGAAGATAAATTGACACATTAGTGCAATACCTACAGGTAAGTAGTCTATTGGAATAATCGAATATATTGTTAGCTTCAATGGAGTAGATTTTAGAACGGAATATGCAGAGGGATTAAAAACTATAGGGGACTATCTAGATTCAGAAGTGCAGCACTATGCTAGTAATGCACTGATGATTTTCGGCGAAAGCAAAAAGTTCTTGAATTATTGGTCTGACTGTTTAAATTGAATCGAGATTGATTCGATGGAGAAAGAAAAACTTTTCAGATGATTGTATTGCAGCTTGAGCTTCTCATAATTAATTTCAATCAAAGAATTCCCATTCCAACATTGAAATATCGAAATAATAAGAGCAATCGATTTCGAGTTGAAATCGAATATATTATGGATTGCGCGTAGTTTGCTCAAGTTCGATTAAATTAGGGTTTCGATCAATTGTTATAGAATCACGATGAAACCAAGTCTAGATCGGATTTGATCAAGGGCACGTAGCTTCGCTTGCATTTTTCATTGTTTTATAAGAGAAATATCAGAGAATTGTTCCAATCTTTTATATTTTTCAATATAATTGAGAATTTTTCATCACCACCCAATGAGCCATTAGTTTTAACTACTTTTCTATTGAGAATTAATATTTCCAGCGATAGATGGCATTCGAAATCACATTGATGCTAAAATCTTTTCGATAGCGACACAGATTTCTTCAATCATTCTACAGGAGCGATAGCTTCCTGCAAGAACACTGGCGATCTACACTATGATTCAACTACTCTGATGAAATGAATATAGTTTCGTCCGCATTAAAAAATTGCTCACAATGAAGAAAAAAATTTATAAGTCGATTTCACTTAATTTCAACTGAAAATACCGTAATCAAATCGATGTCTTGGTGTTGCAATTCATTTTTTTTGGGACTATTCAAACCGATCAATTATTTCGATCAATCGTATATTTTCTATTTCTCAGAAATTTTTTCTCTCAGTGTAGGAAAGATGACTATGGGAACTGGGCCATAGCAATTCGTTTATAGGGAATCTGTTCATGGGAATTTGATTGTTTATAGAAATTGTTCCATGAATAACCATGGGATTTCTATCGGGGAGATGTCTATGGGAATTGAGCCATATGAAGTCTTTTATAGGGATTCGAATTTTTTATAGAAACTTTTCTATGAATAACCGTGGGTTTCCTATAGGAACGATGACTATGGGAAGTGGGCTATATGAATTCGTGTATAGGGATTTGCAATTTTCATAGAAACTATATTCTATAAATGACCATGGGATTTCTATGAGGGAGATGTCTATGGGAATTGGGCCATAGGAATTCGTTTATGGAGAATTTGATTGTTTATAGAAATTGTTCTATAAATGACCAAGGGATTTCTATCGGGGAGATGTCTATGGGAATCGAGCCATAGGAATTCGTTTATGGGGAATTTGATTGGTTATAGAGATTGTTCTATGAATAACCATGGGATTGCTATTGGGGAGATGTCTATGGGAATTGGGCCATAGGAATTCGTTTATGGAGAATTTGATTGTTTATAGAAATTGTTCTATCATTGACCATGGGATTTCTATCGGGGAGATGTCTATGGGAATCGGGCCATAGGAATTCCTTTATGGGGAATTTGATTGGTTATAGAGATTGTTCTATGAATAACCATGGGATTGCTATTGGGGAGATGTCTATGGGAATTGGGCCATAGGAATTCGTTTATGGAGAATTTGATTGTTTATAGAAATTGTTCTATCATTGACCATGGGATTTCTATCGGGGAGATGTCTATGGGAATCGGGCCATAGGAATTCGTTTATGGAGAATTTGATTGTTTATAGAAATTGTTCTATCATTGACCATGGGATTTCTATCGGGGAGATGTCTATGGGAATCGGGCCATAGGAATTCGTTTATGGGGATTCGAGTTTTTTAAAGAAACTTTTCTATGAATAACTGTAGGATTTCTATAGGAAAGATGACTATGGGAAGTGGGCTATATGAATTCCTATGGCCCGATTCCCATAGACATCTCCCCGATAGAAATCCCATGGTCAATTATAGAACAATTTCTATAAACAATCAAATTCCCCATAAACGAATTCCTATGGCCCAATTCGGATAGACATCTCCCCGATAGAAATCCCATGGTCAATTATAGAACAATTTCTATAAACAATCAAATTCCCCATAAACGAATTCCTATGGCCCAATTCGGATAGACATCTCCCCGATAGAAATCCCATGGTCAATTATAGAACAATTTCTATAAACAATCAAATTCCCCATAAACGAATTCCTATGGCCCAATTCGGATAGACATCTCCCCGATAGAAATCCCATGGTCAATTATAGAACAATTTCTATAAACAATCAAATTCCCCATAAACGAATTCCTATGGCCCAATTCGGATAGACATCTCCCCGATAGAAATCCCATGGTCATTTATAGAACAATTGCTATAAACAATCAAATTCCCCATAAACGAATTCCTATGGCCCAATTCGGATAGACATCTCCCCGATAGAAATCCCATGGTCATTTATAGAACAATTGCTATAAACAATCAAATTCCCCATAAACGAATTCCTATGGCCCAATTCGGATAGACATCTCCCCGA
The DNA here is from genome assembly GCF_001412515.2 of Diachasma alloeum. Lineage (NCBI taxonomy): Eukaryota > Metazoa > Arthropoda > Insecta > Hymenoptera > Braconidae > Diachasma > Diachasma alloeum. The sequence goes on from NW_021680969.1 coordinate 30,199, forward strand.
TAGAAATCCCATGGTCATTTATAGAACAATTGCTATAAACAATCAAATTCCCCATAAACGAATTCCTATGGCCCAATTCGGATAGACATCTCCCCGATAGAAATCCCATGGTCATTTATAGAACAATTGCTATAAACAATCAAATTCCCCATAAACGAATTCCTATGGCCCACTTCCCATAGACATCTCCCCAATAGAAATCCCATGGTCATTTATAGAATATAGTTTCTATGAAAATTGCAAATGCTTATACACGAATTCATATAGCCCACTTCCCATAGTCATCTTTCCTATAGGAAACCCACGGTTATCCATAGAAAAGTTTCTATAAAAAATTCGAATCCCTATAAAAGACTTCAAATGGCTCAATTCCCATAGACATCTCCCCGATAGAAATCCCATGGTTATTCATGGAACAATTTCTATAAACAATCAAATTCCCATGAACAGATTCCCTATAAACGAATTGCTATGGCCCAGTTCCCATAGTCATCTTTCCTATAGATATTCCATGGTTATTTAAACAATGTTCTCCCTGAATAAAAAATCCTATAAGTTATCCTACAAAAAATCCTCTATAGATCTTTCATCTATAGGAAATCTTAATTCCCGCAGACTTGGGAACGAAATCCTATAGAAAGTGTTTCAATTCTCCATAGAATTGTTCTATAGGCAAACCTATAGGAAATCCTATAGGAAATCCTGTAGGATAAGCCTATTGAATTTTTTCATACGTGACTCTAAAGACATTGCCGAATGCTTGACCACAGATGATTATCAGTACATTTGTAAACTAAAGTACCTATTCTATGATGCTACTCAAAGAGTATTGAGTAAAGTAGAGGCTCAGATCTCGANATCGACATGCCATAAGAAGTTTGGCCCAGGGACTTTATACTTCCTTCTTGTCAATCTATGGCGTTGTCTATTTTCGATTCCTTCAGGATCTAATAAGTGTAAAATTTCATAAACCGTCTCTCTACGAACTTTCAGCCCATAAGTTTGCGACAACCTCCGCCACATCGATTTATAACCGAGGCATGATCCACTTGCACCTAATTCATCAATCATCGCACTGCATATACACTCTAACGAGTCCTCGGTGATATTTTTCCTTTTTAACCGCATTTTCTTCAATATTCTACACAATTGTCTTAATGATATTGCAATATCGTGATACTTGGATAATAAACTAGTTATTTCTGGATACGTATAGCCTTCTTCGAAATAATTTTGTATGTGTTGTTCTCTCGACATATTTTAATCCCTCCTGTATATTGATGTTCGAATTTCGATAGTTTTTATCGTAAGACATGAAGAGAGGATGGGTATCCACAATACACTCACTGGTTGCTATCGAAAATTTTTATTGATTTCTATTGATTTTTTTTTCCGGAATAAAAGTAGGAGCTTCAATTCGTTATTTTTCTTCATGACGAATGACCTGGAAAAAAAATTTCAACACCTTATTTAATTATGTATATAATTAAATAATTTGGACTGAAATGTTACGAGATATTTCTCCGTAATGGCACTCATTAAGGATAAAATTTCATAATTACAACCAATCAACTTATGTCGTCCCCTTGATAAATCAATCAACTCACTTCGTAATGAGTAAATTTCAATGCAAAGTTTGAGAAATATTTCATGTCGGGATTTTCCTTCCCTGAAAAAAAAAATCTTTGACATTCAACCTCATGGAGTTGACTCAACGATGGAAAGAACGATCAAGTTATCTGCGTACGTTTCACCACTCTGAATACGAATGAATAAATCATAAAATAGTTGAATGATCAACGTACTTTCTCCTTGAACAATTCTGCCGTTATTCATGAGTTATAATTGTCAAAAGCGTTTCGAAAAATTATGAAGAACAAATTTAATCATCCATTTATTCTAGGAAGGGAAGATTCTTCACTAACAGATGAGGAAGAATTTTGTATTTTTAATTTTGGGTCAATTTTAATCTGTGGCCCAGGGCTTCAAATACTCCAGAAAATTATCTCAGAAAAAATAATGATTTGATCAATGGATATTTTCTGTGGAAAGTTCAATTTCCCCAAAAATTTCTAACATTTAATGATAAAAAATTTGCGAAATGAGGAAAAGCAAAAAAAAGAAAGAATCTTTGATATATCTTGAAACACCATTAGGTGTATCGAATAAAAGAGTTGAATTTCTGACATTCACCGGCCGACCCCTAACAATTATCTAATCATGTAATTAAGCTGTATGAACTATTGAAACTCCATAGAAGTTTTGACGCTTGAATGAGAATTAATAAATAAAAAGAACAAATTAATTTATTGCTAATAATATTATAAATAATTACTACGTGCCGAAGAAGGAACTTGCTAATGGTCCTTTTCTCTACGCTGAATTGCCACAAATATTGTATCCATGTTTCTTTAAAGCTATTTTTTTCGTTCTTTTATTTCGATGTTTCTTGAGGGTAGAAACAGTCTGTAGCCCCTCAACACCCCTTGCCTGTGAGGCTTTAATTGTTTTAATTATATTCCAATTAGCGAACAAAGCAACATACACAACAAGAAAAGTCGTTTCGAAGAAACGTGCACGTAATACTCGTCTCAATTCTGAGCAAAAAGAGCACCATAACCGAAAATAATTCACAGAAATTTTAACGAAAAAATAGACGACAAACTGTAGTTAAATAATTCATGTAAGGAGAGAAATTGAATTGAGAATAACATAATTTCAAAAGGAGAATAAGCAATCACTGATATTTGATTTACCCGGAGGATAATGGAGAATGAATCACCACGATTCGTTTTTTTTTATTAATATCTATTGACATATTTCATCACTTTTTATTTTAATGATATTTAGCCAATGATTCTGAAGAGTTAAATGTTCAATCTTCTCAATAATCAGTTGCTTCACTCCAAGACGTTATAAGTCTTTTTTGGGAGGTAATTCTTTTAGTTACACAAGAATGTTCAACATTTTTTATCGTGCAACCAGTTATTATGGACATCATTTCAAAATTTACGAAAAACAATGAAGAATTGTGGTTCACGGATTATCACGATGAGGGTTTGGTATAAGAGGAAATGTCACAAGACATGTTGTGTAGAAAACTTGTTTCTCTAACAAAAAAGTATCGAGGCATTTACTCGTAAATCCACTCCTTCATGAAATAATCCTGGATTGAACAAAAGGTATTTCTTAATGCTCTCTTTTCTACAGAACAATTATCTTTAAAATGGAAAAAAGGATCTAAATAGCGAACGACGTACTAAAACATTTTTTTTCATGAGCAAAGAACTACAAATATACCTACTTCACATGAATTATTCCAAATGAATGAAGAAAATTGAACACTCCTCACATTTGTCAATTATTTTACGTCTATTTGTATCCGGATTTATCCAGTGAATGTTCTATTTATTGATTCATCATTTTGTTCAGTTGTTTTTTGGAGTATAAATTAGAGGTAGTGGAATACCAGGGATTCCAATCGAGTCTGCACTACTGCCTCTTTGCGTTAAGTCTCCTGGTGGAGCTGGGTAAAAACCTCGTTGTTAGGGAGCTGGACGTATTGGACTACAGAACCATGGATAGAAACAGCTCTTCACAGATGATTGAACCTTTTAGAATAAATTTTCAATGATTATTCATTGTCCTTGAGGGTGGGGTGTATTGAGTTTCGGGGGAATAGGTCAGAAAATACATGCAGTAAAGAGTTTCATGAGCAAAAGAGAGCCTTTTGACTTTTGCTATAGAATTTTCTGGAAGAATTCTTCATTTACTTATATATGTGACAAGTCCAGGAAGACGACAACAAATTTGTAAAATGTTCAAAGAATGAAAAATTCCAAAAATCATTTATTTATTCAACTCACCCTTCGTGATTGTTTATCAGAATCCGTGGCACTGCTATCAGTCAATTCAATGTTGAAAAATTTATCCACCAAGGACAGAATACCATAAATTCTGTGAAGATAATCAAAAATAAAATGTCAGTACGTTCGATCATCAGTCAATCTAAATAGAGGAATAGCGAATTTAAACAATTGATTAATTAATAGCTCAAAATTAATAATTCATGTACTTTATTTATATTTCTTACTTACGCATTTCCACTAACGCTTTCTTTTACCTTTGCCTGTAGTATATGCTCATTGGTTTTATCATGAGAAACTCAATGTGCTCTGATAAAAACAGTATGTAACTGCAAATGTTTGTGGATTTTAGAATTTGTGTTCCACTTTCAAAGGTGAATTTACTTTTATAATCGACAAAAATGAATGTGTTGACAATAAAGTTCTTTGTCCACTGAATCCCCCCTGTTATGTTAATTCATTTTTGTTGCACAAAGTTCCAGATTTAGTCCAATGTTAGCTCCAATTGGACAAGTATTTAAGGTTAGATGTCAGTTGGTGACTTTAATATTTCGCGGTCGACGAACTACGTTAGTCACCCAAAACTGTTTGCGAGTGGAGACGCATGACCTCCATACTCCCTCCACTCGATGGCATGACCGGGCTTCCGTAGACAGCGGGACTGCTACTGCCGAGTTACTCGCACAGGCAGAGGTCGCCCAGCCGTCAGATTCGACCGTGGCGGCATCCCGCCGTTGGGGTCGAACTACTTTTGGCTTGGTGTCAGTCCAACCCTGAGATCTGAGCCTCTACTTTAGTCAATCCTCTTTGGTGCTATGTACGCTTGTTAGTAAGCCAAACAATAATCAATGAATTATTAATATCAAAGTTAATTCGAACATTTCTAACGTGTTTTACTGATAATCATGGACGATCTGCAGAATTATAAATTGCAGCTTCAACAAGTGAGCCTTCTCTATTCGTTGAATCTCATGCATAACCTTGACTATTAGCCTCTCATTGTCGAATATCCATACAAATAACGGGATATTTTTGGGTTTTGGTTCATTCCTATTGTTTCTTTTTTGAAGGTTGAAGCTGCGTTGACGACTGATCCCACTAATGAGGAATTGTTAAAACTGAAAATTGATCTTGAGGAGGTTATTGAGCTGACACAAGACCTCATAAAGTCACAGCAACAGGAGAAGAGGCAGAGCAATGGCATGGACGCCAAGGATCCCATTCTCTTGGCTGTTTTGGCGAATAAGTGGAAAGTTGGGGACTCGTGTATGGCACCTTGGAGTGAGGATGGGAAGTAAGTGGAGGATTACTTCTTTATGTTAATAATTATAATCGATATTTCACAATTTAACAAATCAATCGATTTTGCAAAATGATTTATTGAATTTTAGAATACTTGTTATGAGGATATGTATCTGCGAGCATAATAATGTTTTCATATTTAACCAGATAATGTAAAAATTCAATTTCACGAACTGATTACTCAATTTCAAAATATTCATGAATCATAGGAACAAGTGGTCTTCGAGGAAGATGTCAAAGACCTTTTTGATTGAGAAGGTAACTCTTCACAAACAGGTCTTGTGATAATTGGTCCTGATTCGAAAATTCACAGTAATAAGTCAGTATTTACGTTTTACAGAGTTCATTTTTTCTTTTCAATTTAATGTCTCATAATTTCCAACAGTGTCTTCTTATTTTTATTTTTAATTAAATTCACTATTCATTGAGGCAATGAATTATGTTTTTCATACCAATTAATTCTTTACATTTTCTATAATTTAATGATTATTTTGAAAATAAAAGAATTGAGATAAAAATGTTCAGCTACTTTTTTTTACAGAGGAGTAAATTTCCAAAAAAAGATTCTCTTGGCAATTTGCCGTAGTATCGCTCATTAGCGAGATAATTGGACAATAATCATGAATTTCATTCATATCGACTCGAATTTTTCTTCAACACTTCTACACTGAATTGATTAATCCTGTTCCCGTTCTTCATTCGTTCAGATATTACGAGGCCACGATAGATGCAATAAACGAGGATGGTCTTGTGAATATAACATTCAATGAGTTCAAAAACACAGACGTTACAATGCTAAACCAATTGAAATCAGTTGCAAAGAGGCCTGCGTCTGATTGGGCAGATCAAAAGTCCAAGTGAGTATTTCCATTACTTGAACAATTAAAATCATAATTATCATAAATGATAATATCATTGGAAAATATGTCCAGTACAGAAAATATTAAAATTCTGTTTCTCTAATTTGATTCATTTTCATGATTCCAATGAATTTATTTTGACGAATTTATCACAAGCTTTGATGATTTTATTAATCCTACGCTTTTTCTTTCTTCCCGTTGATTGAATTATGAAATAATCGACTTCTGAAATAACGGCGAATGCTTGTTGAACTACCACCATGAACCACTTGTCCTTCCAATAAATCAATGTTAAAACATTCCAATATTGTCCCACGCCGATAAAAAAATCGTGATCTGCAGGAGAAGGTAACAATAATTTTAATCATTTTATTTTGGATTTGTTTCGAGCACTTGCATACTCATTTTATTTTTGAATGGAGACAATTGGATAGTTGAATGTTGATCGTTTTCTCAAAAATCAAAATTTTTTTTCCATTTTAAAGGCAAATTCTATAATTATTTAAACGGATGAAGAATCGAGATTATTGATATCTGAATAGAATTAGTTGAAGTAGTTTTGTCGGAATGGGAAAAAAGAATTTTTTTCTTATACACGGGGTTTCACTACTGGAAGACTTTGAAAGTAAACAAAAATAGAGGCCAATGTGACAAAATATATTCAATCTAGTGACCAAGGAAAAATCTTAGGTACCCATGCTAGGCAAGCAATGCAGATATTTGAAACTTCGAGCGCCCATATATAACTTCATGCTAATGCCGACATTCAGTGCATATTGTCTATTTCATTTCAACATAAAGCATATAACTCTGTCGATCAGTTGAAAAAAAAATCAAATGTTTTTGAGTGTTTGTGATTTTGGGAAAACATTCTTGAAGGGTAGAAAATGGTTGAAGTTGAAATATCTCCTGTTGTTAATTATCGAACTGTTCAAGCATATGGTTTAGTTCACGAGAAAATGTCGAAAGACCTTTTATGTTAGAAAATTCCTTGGCTAAAAACAGGTCCAAATTCCTAAATTTTGTCATATACTTACATAATTCAATAATTAGTAATTTAGCAAATCCAGGGGAATTCAAATTTTTGTCAATTAGGTGATTATGTTGTTAATGAGAAATTTTTCTTCAATAATTCACTTATCAACAGAACTGTTCAAATTTTCCATTCAAAGATGATCATAACTTCAATTTCCATTATTAATCAACGAATGAATGCGTTGGAAACGAAGTTTGAAGTGAAAAGTATGTGTTTTTTCCCTCACCGAACTAAATATTCAAATATTTGTCATTTGTGATATCATGTTTGATTGATTTTCCTTTAAATACCGTCAATATCGAATTGGATTGGTTTCACAGGAAAATGCAGGTAGCAGCTGCAGTGGGGACGGATCCCACCAAACAGAGGGAGTACCTCAAGAAAAAGAAACAGAAAAAGTTACAGCGTTTCAAAGAACTCGAGGAGGAGCGCGAACAGGAGAAGAATAAGTGGCTAGCGTTTTCGACGAAGGTGATATTAATCTTCTATTATTGAAGGGGGCAAACGACCTCAAAATCCTAGTAATATTCCGTGAAAATTTCTGATTTTTTTTCATAATTCTTATTTGAATGTGACAAAATTTCATGTCACATGAGTCATACTATTAAAATTTTTTCTTCCATTTTATTTTTCCCCGTTATGAAGAAATGTGTTTTAAATTTTCGTACGTCTTTCGATCAGGATTGCGATAAAGAAACAAAGTTTAAAAATATTGACAATTGTTGGGGCAGAAAAACATTGTGCACGATTGCAGATACAAAAAAAGTTTTCAATGTCCAGGACTAAGGTACTGACTTTAAGAAGCACATGGTTCTACTGTCGCTGTCAAAAATAGAGACCACTCGAAATAAACGTCTATAACTCGACGAAAAAAAAATCGTAAAAATATGAGACCAATTGCGCTGTGTAATATAAGTATTTCACTCGCCCAATACGAAGTTTCAAGTTTTTAATTTGATTAGTTTATTTATAATCCACGTGAGAAGCCGAAAAACCCCCCGATTTTCAGGGTCCGTAAAAGTCGGCAAACTTTGAACCGCTACCATAGGTACGAAAATTTTTTTTAAAAAGTTGTCAATTTTTTGAGAGATTCGTTGAATCCTTGGGAAGCCAACGAGAGAAGAAAAAACTCAATATTGTAATAATTATTCATTTAATTAATAGAAATGTCGACTGCGGCTATCTCGTTGTAGAATTGCCGAACCGACCTAAAAAAAACGATGCATTCTGAATTCAGTGTAAAACACATTCCTGTCAATATTTTTCTTATAAACAATCTCCGTTGATTTAAAAAAAAATCGAGAGAATTCGTTAAAAAAAGTGCTGTTAAAACTGTGTTTTACATTGAATTCAGAATGCATCGTTTTTTTTTTTCTGGTCGGTTCGGCAATTCTACAACGAGATAGCCGCAGTCGACATTTCTATTAATGAAATAAATAATTATTACAATATTGATTTTTTTCTTCTCTCGCTGGCTTCCCAAGGGTTCAACGAATCTCTGGAAGAATTAACGATTCAAAAAAAGAAATTTCGTACGTATGGTAGCGGTTCAAAGTTTGCCGACTTTTGCGGACCCTGAAAATCGGGGGGTTTTTCGGCTTCTCACAACGATTATAAATAAAGTAATCAAATTAAAAACTTGAAACTTCGTATTGGGCGAGTGAAATACTTATATTACACAGCGCAATTGGTCCCATATTTTTACGATTTTTTTTCGTCGAGTTATAGACGTTTATTTCGAGTGGTCTCTACTTTTGACACCGACAGTAGAGACGACGAATATTTAAAAGGGATAAAATTCTGACGTAATTGAACATTAATTCAGCATTAATTAAATTGAAGGGTCAGATAACATCCTTTGAATAATAAAGGATTTATAGCCATGAGAATATGAATTGTAGAACATGTAAAATCATCAGTAGATCAAGAATTTTTTTGATTCAAGAATCCCAAAGTTTTGAATTCCACAATCAGTTTTCCTGAATGAGAAAAAATATGTCTTACTTTTTGTACAATTATCCTAGACTTAAGTAGAAATTACTGAGGATTAGTACTTTTTCTTCTGATCTTTAGAGAAAACTTTTTTGAAATAATTGAAAATTTATGAGCATAGCCTGAAAATCCTGAAATGCGTAGATTTTACTCGAAACTAGAAACTTTTTCCTCTGTGTAGTAGTATGTATGTATTGTATAGTATTCCAAATTCCAAGTGGGGACTGGAATTTAATTCAATAATCTTGCATATCAATAGTTATGTTTGTCATATTTTCAAATGTTTTTAGGTTACTATCGGGTCATTGACAATTCATTTCCCACTGAATATTTCTAGGTTTTTAAAGAAGTGCTCCGCTTGAAGAATAATCATTCCTGAATAATAATATTCAACAATTGTACTTTTTCAGTCAGCGAAGAAAGGAGTCGTTAAGAAAAGTATATTTGCAACACCTGAAAACGTTAATGGTAGAGTAGGAATTGGCACTTGTGGTGTTAGTGGTAAAGAAATGACCAAGTTTAGCAATGGTGAAAAATGGAGACGTGGCACCTAAGGATCTCATTCATCCTTATTGTACATAAATGCATAAGATAAATCCAAATGTTGATTTAAGGATAAATAATATTAAGAAGTATATCGATATTACCGTATCCTTGATATAATATCAGTGCAAATTTGCATTAATCAACCAATTGTTATTATAGGGTTTCGCACTCGGCAGAAGGAAGTATATGTCTTTCAACTACCTTTCTCTTCCTTTTTTAAAATTATAATCATAATTGATTTCGTGGAGGAGTCGGCACATAAGAATTTGAGGTTTTTGGAAATTATTGAATTATTTGAGTAGCTGATGATGTGAGGAAACCTTTTTTGTAGAGGAATTTTATAAGCTACGAAGACTTCCTCTGCACTAACTTGACGTGTTCTTGACTTTTTCTCTGCAGAATATTCATTACTGAAATCGTTCCATAATTGGATGGAGAACAATATCCTCCCTTCTGGAAAGAACATCGCCCTTCAGTTTTTAATAAATATCCCTGAAATTAAGGGCGGTGGAGAAATTTTCATGAAGATATTCTCTGTAAAGAAAATCAATAGCTAAAAGGAAGTTCGAACGAAAATTTATCCACCTTCCTTGGAATCAACGATATTTATAGAAAGCTTATTTGAGAGTTGAAGTTGACTTCTCTTTTGTTACTACTTCCTCGCCGGAGACAATTCTTATTTTTTTTTGTAATTATTATCATCGTGTTCGATTGTTTGGAACTGTGAAAAACCCCGTTGGTGAAAATGTATGGTAGAATTGAGAAATTTTGTATTAAAAAATGAAAACATGAAATAGAGAAATAATTTTTTTCTAGGAGAAATGGACGTATGTTTGAGTGACTGCAGATTCTTTAGATTAGACGAATCACTTTCTTGATCGCTGAAAGATTCATTTGTAAGTGGTGATTTATCAGGTCAAATAAATGTCTATTTTCGTGAGAAGGCCCGGTAAACCGCGATTCTAACCTCGCTTCGCTCGGTTAGATCGCGGTTTACGGGCCTTCTGACGAAAAATTGCATTCATCACACGGTCCAAAAGTATTTTCTGACGAATGTGATTATAGAATGTGATTACGAATGTGTTCGGCTCGGCCTACAAAGCCACATTCGTCAGAAAATACTTTGTGGACCTTGTGATGAAAATAACTATTTAAGGCCGAAAGCATAACTTCTATCCCTATTCTCATCTTTTATTACAAAATTGGAAGAATAATTTCTTTCACTATTTTTATAACGGTGAAAAGATCGCGTGATTCATAAAAAATCGATTGACATTTTCTCTTAGGCCCGGTTGCACCACCCCCTGTTAAAGTTACCAGCCAGTAAACCTCTGGTAAATCTTTGATAAATTTTATTCGGATGTTACTGGAGGTTTATCGAGAGTCTACTTAACAGAGATTTATCCCCCCGGTAAATGTCTGTTACGTAATCCTCAATTAGTTTGCAATGATTTCATTTTTTGAACTTTGAAATGTTTGAGTTTTTGAGTTCGATTTTTCATTTTAAACTTTTAGGAAACATTTAAAAAATCCGAAAAAAATTGGAATGTCTGCTTTTGGAACAGAATTGATACAATAATTAGAAAATTGCAATATTTGAAAATTAGGGGAGAGTGGGGCGAAGTGAAACGACCCGGCAAAGTAAAGCGAGGGGTAGAATGAAACGCGGAGGAAAGTGAAACGGTAGCGAATTTCATTCTTAAGGGTCAAATAGTTTTGAGTGTCAAATGAGAGAGTGATCAAGAGGATCGAAAGTTCTTAAAGGTCAAGTGGGAGAGACAAGTACAGTAATCAGAAGAGTCGAATAGGAGAGAAAGGGGCAGAGATTACTCTACTTGTTTCTGCCATAAGACCCTGAAAAAGTTGCAGCCATCTGATTTCTTCCACTGTTTCTCAAAACTGTTCGCCCCTTCGTAATTTTTTTTGGTAACGGGATAGAGGGGCAAAAGGGACCGTGTGGGTAAGGGGACCGTTTCATTTAAGGGGAGGATTATATATCTTGAAAAACGAAAAATCAGTGCAAAAAAAGATTGTTTATTGTATGTTTGCCCCCCAGGCGCTTGAAATCTAAAAAAATAGTCCAGTGGACTCAATTTCAGAGCTACGAGGGTCTTATTTTTCTCAAATTTTTTAAAAATATGTATAGAACAATAATTACGAGGTACTTGTTTCAAACTCAACTCCTAAATAGTCAATTCCGTGACTTTTTTCATTTAAAAAATCAATATTCCTGTAAAATAGCCAGGAAAATAATCCTGAAAATAATTATAGTATCTTGGATGTGAGGAAAAAATTTAGAAGTATTCATTCTCCGGGCTGTTTTGCTTGAATATTGCAATTTTTTATTCGGAAAAGAATGAAATTGGTTATTTAGAAGTCGAATTTCGAAAAAGTACCTCGTAATTGTCATTCTACAGATCTTTTGAAAAATTTTGAAAACTATAGATTCTGAGATTTTCAATCATCAAGTTTGTCTATTGAAGTAGCTCCACCCTCACGATAAATTTGAAAATCATTAAAAACTGCAAGGAATTCCCAGAAAATTCGATTTGGAAGCGTATTTTTTTCTCAATTTAATGGTCGTTTGGATTTTTTAGTGGAAAAATGGTGGAAAATCAGGATTTAAACCAGTGCGGGGCTGTTCATTTATTACGAAAGACATTCAGAGGGGAGTCCTAGGATTTCTGAGTTCATTATTTAGGGGGAGGGGAGGAGAGTGAAAATTTCATATAAATACGGGAAAAAGTCACGTGTTACCAAATAAAATCTCCAGTGCTGGAATTTTTCCCTGGCCGTCACTATGAGCCCTTTTTCCAGTGCCAGCACTAGAATTTTTCTAGAGAATTTCTCTCTGTGCAAAATTCGAAATGGAGGCAAATCCATTACGATTACGAATAAATGATTTTTAGGGTGAAAAATTGATTGTTTCTGAAGGATTTATGGAAAACGATAAAAATATGAATTTGTTAATTATTTCATAAATTTTTCACACAAAACAGTGTAACAAAACGGTTATAGATCCCGTCAAAGAGTGAAACAATTAGAAGGTTCAAACGGGAAAGATTTTCTTACTTCACCCTCTTGTATGGCCCTTGTGATCCTTTCAGGCGACTCTAACGTTTGACCCATATAACTATTTGATTCTACCCGTCCGTTCGACCCTTGTAAAATAAGAGCTTTGGACTCTGGTAAACTGGGTGACCCTGATAACCCATTTTACCCCTCTCCTCCCCCTAGTTGATGATACGAAAAAAAAAAACAAATCACCTGAATTGCGCTATACATTCGGTTTTTGCTATCGTTCCATTTTGCCCGACGTTTCACTTTACCCTGGGTCCCCTACGACCATTTTTTATGGATAATAATTATTATATAATATAGCCGACTGTAATGTTTAGGTGGGTGAGGTGTTGCTCCGGCGGACATCCAAGCTAAGCAGCGTTGAGCTGGGTTAGTACTTGGATGGGTGACCGCTTAGGAACACCTCGCTCGCGCAGAAATTGCGGGTGGTAGGTACGGTGTAGCGGCCTAGTGTCTCCATCTAGTCAGTGTGACAGATGGATATATTAGGGCACTGCACAATCGGCCGGTTGTGCGACTGGGGTTTTACATGGTTTCCCGTGCAGTCCTAGCTCAAATGGGGCACAGCTAAGAGTAAGACGGCCATGATACCGCAGAAAAAAATGAGAGGAAAAGAAAGGAGGGGAGGTAGGCTAGAGGAGGGGTTTCAAATCGAGAATTATTCCGATAAAACCAATGAAATAGAAAAAATACAAAAAATATTATGTCATATAATTCATTCATTCATAAAAAATCAATTTGCCGGCCTGAAAATACTTTTTTCGAAATCGTAGTAAATTTATAAATTTTCAGAATTTTACTAGAAATCATTTTCATGCACGGAGAGAAATGTTCAGTAAAAATTACGGAACTCGAAGTTCGCTCACCGATGACGGAATCGACTCAGAAAATTTAAGTGATGGTATCGTAATTTTTTACAGGAAATTCAGATAGAAATTACGGAACGCTCTGGAAAAATTCCGTGACAGTTCCGTAAAATTTCCTACAATCACATTTTGCTCCGGAATTACGGAAAAGATATATAATTTTTATTGAATATTTCTCTCCGTGTGCACAAAAAATAAGGTTCCCAAAAGTTTAAACAATTTCAATTACTTATGAGAAGGAAATGTTAATAAAAAAATTCTTTGTAAAATGGAATTTGAATGAAGCTCGATATCCATGAATTTTTTCCAATTTATCGCATAAGAATCTGAGATAAAATCAGAAAGTCTACTTCTGAAGAAAAATCCATAACATAATTCAAAAGATACGATTTTTGAAGATTAAGATCATTTTTCATGAAAAATTTATTCAAAATATGAGTGTTCCACCCTGCAACGGTTTTTTTGGAAATTCTAACAAATTTATTAACATTCAGAATTTCACCAGCAATCGATTTCATGCCTAAAAATAAGGTTTCCGAAAACATAAACAATTTTAATTATTTATTTGCAAGAATTATTATTATTTTTTTTTTTAAAGAATGTTTGAAAGGATAATAATTATTTACAAAATTTAATTGAAATAAAACTGAATATCTATGATTTTTTTTAAATTTTCACACGAAATTTAATTGAAAAATTTAATCATTGAAAATGTCTGAATGTATAATATGATCCGTATCAAACTGTAACAAGTACTTTGGGGGGGGGGGGGGGGTGGAGTAATATGGACACCACTTTTAAATAATGAACTGAATTGAATCAAATCTATTCTGACTTCCTTTTGAGGTTAGAAAAATAAACATGTTGTTTTGAGACTCTGTCCTGAGACTGGTAAGGTAAGACAAAAACGGGGTAAAATGGACACTTGGATGTTTTTCCTAATTTTTTGTTTCAATAATATTATTCAATTGATGAATTCATTGATCGAATAATTCATAATTCGATATTTTTTGTCTATTCAATCATTCGCACGGTTGCCCTCGAACCCTCTACTGCGCCTGCGTGGCAGCATAGGACAACACTAGTCATGACAGGGATTTTCAAATTTGAAAGAATCTAATTTTTGACTTTCGGCGCGGGGGGGAGGGGTGAAGTAAACCAAATTTTTCTTTGGTCATTCCCCCTCCCCTCATTGTTTTATGCTGATTTCCTTTGTGAGTGGAAAATCAGCCATCTTAGAAATTTAGCAAAAGGACAAAAGGTCCGTTGTGTAGGGTGTACAATTGTACATTGATTTTGAGAAGGCGATAAGTTATCAGAAAATGAGGAATTTTAAAAGCAAGACAGAGCGTCAAAACTGGGATCCACTTCAAATGGCTAAAGCGATAGAAGCTGTGGAAATCCACAAGTCACCACTGTTGACAGCAGCTAATGATTACAACGTATCGAGGAACACTCTACGTCGTCGAATTGAGTTGTACAGACAATGTCCTGATATGGATATGGTTCTCATCAAAGGTAAGAGACTATCAAGATGAAAAAACTGTCACTTTCATGTAATTTCCACTGCATGTGTGTATACGAAAGGGGTATAAGGTCACAAATTACAATAGAAGAAAGTAACACTGAGTAGATGATCGAACGAAGGAAGACCTCGATACTCAGAAGAATAAAAGAAAAACAAAATGAGGAATGGTGAAGAAGAATCGTTGCTTATTACTCTTCGATTCACTTATAGCTTCAATCAATTTTCACGTTAATGATTGCGGTTTATGACTATCAAAAATGGATTTATTTCATTTTATTTTTGTCGTCGTTAGTTTTAATACTCCGAGACTTTCAAAATTACTGTAATTATGATTTTCCAATGGTTCTGTTGTGTAGCAATGAGAAGGAGACGTTTTGCAGATAAAGACACGTTGTGCACTCCTGATTTTTCAATCAGGGAAACTTTACTCCAGCCATTCCCAACAAACTCATTGAGAAATTCGATAATTTTAAAGCTTTCACGATGAATACTCAAAAAATGACTCCACCACAACAAAAAAACCCAATATCTCCTCTCTAGTATCACCCTACTAACTGAAACAATTCTTGCTAAATCTAGGGATGGGAAGTCGTACAACTGTTTTCTCTGCCATTCAGGAAGTGGAATTGGCAGTTTATTTACAAGAGAAGGCGGAATGCCTAGCCGGACTCACCACTTGCGAAGTACGTCTGCTCGCTTATCAAATTGCAGAGAAAAATGGAATCCAGCACCCCTTCATCAATGGCATTGCTGGAGAAGATTTTCTGAGGCTTTCTCCAAAGAAATGGTACATTATCAATAAGGAAACCTCAGGCAACGTCGATTGCACGAGCTGTGTGCTTCAATAAGGTCCTTGTTGGGAACTATTTCGATTTGCTGTATCAATAACTTACCCTTGGAATGGGGGCAGCAGGCATAGAAAAGTTATTTCCCCCTTCACGTATCTTTAATGTGGATGAGACTGGATTCACCGTGAATCCGACACAATTATCAAAAATTGTTGCAAAAAATGGGAAAAAACAAGTGGGTAAAGCAGTGTCCAGTGACCGAGGGAAGCTGGTCACCGTGGAGCTACGCATGTCAGCAGATGGAAAATGTTTGCCGTCAGCGTTTGTGTTTCCTAGAGTAAACATGAATTCCCAATTCTTAATTGGAGGATTGAAAGGTACCTGGAGAATGGCCAATCAGAGTGGGTGGATGACTGCTGATTTATTCCTCCAATGGTTTAAGTGGTTTGTGAAAACAGTCAAACCAACGGCTGAAAGCCCTGCACTTCTCCTCATGGATGGTCATGCCAGTCATTCCCAAAATTTAGAAATGATCCAATTCGCACGCAGCAACCATGTAGTCCTGCTATGTTTCCCACCTCATTGTACCCATCGCCTTCAGCCCCTCGATGTTGGTGTCATGAAATCTCTGTCAGCATATTACGCTCAGGAAATTAACCGCTGGATGAGGCAAAATCCAGGACGAGTAATGACAGAGTACTCCATCTGTTCGTTGATTGGATCAGCTCTCCAACGTGCAGCAACCCCATCGACCATTTCAAATGCATTCAGAAAGACTGGAATCTATCCGTACAACAGGAAAGTATTCAGCGACGCTGACTTCCGCGCAGCAGAAATGACTGATCGTCCACTATCAGAAACTCCATCCCCCCCATCTTGAAGGTGATGAACCAGGGAACTCACCACCTTCCAATGATCCAAATGAGGAGAGGGGTGAAGATGAGGCGGACTTGAACTCATCGACTTCTATACCCCAGCACAAGGAAGATTCATCTCCGACCAATTCAGAATCGGGCCATTCTGTGGAAGACGGTATTAGAACTGATGAGACACTAATGCCGGGACCATCACATGCTAATGTTGAAGAGTTACCACCTACAAGACCTATGCGAAAGGTACACTTGGAGCATCATGTAATCAATCAGGGAGGGGCAAGTTCAGAGAGTGAATCAGAGGATGGCGATACAGGCTCGCAACAGACTCCACTAAACTCAGAATTTAAAGGAAAATTGATTAAGAAGAAGGTGGGACAGAATCGTCCCTTTCAAGTTACACCATCAGCACTGGAGCCTGTTCCTGTTGCTCGAGATCAATCGACACGCAAGAGACGTACTAGGGGGAAGAACGCGGTTCTTACAGGCGAGGAATATCTGTCTGCGTTGGAGGCTAAGAAGAAAGGAGCGAATGAGATAGAGGAGAACAAGAAGAAGTGTCAATCTAAGAAAAATCAGAAGAGCAAAGGAAAAAGCGCGAGAACAAAATCCAGTCTGCCTCAGAAGAAGCAAAAGAAGGTTCTAGAAGTTGAAGATGAGCGAAGGCCTATTGCGAAGGCCTCGGCTCCGAGTCAACCGATCGGTGGATCGAGTGTGAGAAATGCCACAATTGGTGTCTTACTTCATGTGCTGACATTTCATCAAATGACGAGGACCCCGACTTCATCTGCGACTTCATCATCTTCAATCATTCAAACTTTAATTTAAAATTCAAAAAAGTTGACGAAGTTTACTTATTAATTTTGTTTTCCAACTACTCTCTCTGTCTCTCTCTCTCTATAAAGAAATATCCACACGATTATGTTGTCAAATGCTAAGGGATATTTCCCTTAATTTTGTCCTCAAAAAATACAAATCTACGAAAGCTTTTGAGAAAGTTTCTTCAAGACATCTATTTCATCAGAAATTTTCTTGGCTTTTGAATAGAACTAAATTTTTCGGGTGTTCATCTTGCCAAGAAGCAGTTCAAGGAAAATTTTTGAGGATGCATTTTACCTCACCCATATACAGATTTATCAGGTGCTCATTTCGCCTCACAGCAGTTTTCCAAAGTTTGAATTGTGAAAAAAAAAAATTCCATAAATTTCTTGAGTGTCCATTTCTTCCACCCATATACAAATTCATCAAGTGTCAATTTTGCCCCGAAATAGCTTTCAAAAATTTGAAATTTTGAAAAAAAATCGGAAATTTTCAAGTGTCCATTTTACCCCACTCATATAGCCATTGATCAAGTGTCCATTTTGCCCCGTAACAATTTTCCAAAATTTGAATTTTGAAAAAAAAATAATGAAAATTAACAAGTGTCCATTTTACCCCACTTATATAGCTATTGATCAAGTGTCCATTTTGCCCCGTAACAGTTTTCAAAAATGTGAATTTTGAAAAAAAAAAAAAAAGGAATTTCCAAGTGTCCATTTTACCCCACTCAAATACGAATTCGACGGGTGTCCATTTTACCCCATGTGTCCATATTACCCCACGCTCCCCTAAATATATCTTCAAATTTACTGGGTGGTATACTGGGGAGATACTGGACCAATAAAATTTTTGGTGCAACCCAATAAATTTACTGAACAAATAAATTTTAACAGTCTGTTAGTCTAACAGGCTGTTAAATTCGCCTAACAGGGGTTGGTGCAACCGGGCCTAGAAACGCAGTTTGATTCCTCCCATGAGTAATTGCTTTTTAAAAATCCATTCATTATTCCGTCCTTTTCTTTCCTTTCCTACGAATAAAAAAATCATTACCCACTAGTCTATCCCCTTTTCAATCATTTCTCAAACCCTGGATACTCCTATTCGTGTATATTCGGCGGTGATGATTTCCCACTCCTCCCACTTATCCTCATAATAACAGTAAAAAAATGCACAGCGACGTATATATTAGGCTATGGCAGCCACACATATTTACATGCATACAAAACGTCACTCGTTTCAACTAACCTTATACATAGACATTATACCTTATAACATATATGTATATATACTCGTGAATAGAGATATCACGTATTGATGATATCGAAGTGCTAATCATATCATCGAACGATGATAAACCTTACAATTTACTATTTCAATTGTAAAAACCCAATGGACCATCCCTTCGATGGTTTTCTAACCTAAAATTAAACAAATTTTATGTTTATGAAACGATTTTCATGGTTTATTTATGGTAGTTAGTGGGTAAGAAGCCTTGTTTCATAATCAATTTTTAATTTTTCCGATTAAATCAATAAATAGGAATAAATCCAGTTTAAGTTTGAGTGAATTTAAGTGTCAGCCGGATGATTAAGTGAAGAACCCACGAAATTTTTCAGACGATAGCAATTTTTCAAGTATATATGGGATCTCACTAATAATCATTTGCTTGAATAGTGAATATTCAGTGATAATGGAGGGAAATCAGAGGAATAGGAGTAATAATGGAGATGTTGGAGAGCGTGGGGTTGATTGGACCAGGTATGGACTGGGGAATCATGACAATCCAAGGCTTTCTGAAAGGGACAACTCGACTTACGATGGTTTCAGCACAGATATCCATCCTGCTGGGGCTAATGAGCTGTACGCACAAGAATATGTGAGTTCAGTATTTCTTTTGCTTCCGCATGGAAGCTTTGTAATCGTTGATTTTAAAGATCTAATTTTACCTGAAAATGATGTAGGTAGAATGTCATAAAATGTGAAGATATGATGTTTTTAGAAACTGTGTGTATGTATGGCCGGATGTGTATGCGAATTTTTCGGAAAATTTTTATAAATCTTCACCGAAAAAGGACTAAAGTTGAAGCTAAAAATCAGAAATTTCGTCACATAATGGTATTACTTTGTAGCATTTCAAGCCGTAATTTCAACTCAATCAGTCAAGTATTTTCCGAGATACAGGAATTCCTCAAAAATTTTATTTCCTCAACATCTCAAAAACTACGTGACTGAAGTGAATTTTTTTGATATTATCTGCGATAATATCTATCAAATTAAATCGTAATATTGCCATGTAACTAAGGACAGTTCGGTAATAATCGCCATTTTGCGTTTTTATGACGAAATCGGTGAGTGCACGATAACTTCCCAAAAAATTGAGATAGGATGTTTAAATTTGGTGAGATTGCAGCCCTTACCATATCGCAGGATGGGATTGTGGGGCAGCGAAATCGGACGAGTGGTTTAGAAGATATTTAACTTTTTCTGAAAAACTGTTTTGCTTAATATCTCACAATCTACTAGTCCGATTAATTTTTTGAAAGTGTCCATCCACACGCTCCACGGTAATTTTTACCGTGGATATACAGGAGTTTTTCCCGTGGATATATGGTAGTTTTACCGCGGGTAGGGGAGGGTGTGGTAAAACGAACACTTCAGACTTTTTTTTAAATATTCATAACTCAGAAACGAATTGACCAATTGAGCTCAGTTTAGGCCAGTCACAAACCCTGGCAACTTAGTATCCTCGCTGTTACGAGGATGTAGCGAGGATGTTATTTTAATGTGAAAAAGGCCGAAAATGATATAAATGGGATTCGAAAATAGTTAAAAAGTTGAAAGATCATCGATTTGTTTCAATTAATACAGTTTATTGCGTTATTTTCTAATAATTAGCAGAATGAGGCTGAAGCTGGCGGGAGCAGTTCAGCGGGAGATGGGTATAGTTTGTGAGGCGGACTGTACGGCCCCCACCGTAGCCGCTCGCTCAACGCTACATCGGTAGCCACGAGTTTAAACCTCCTCCCAGACAAATTAAATGATAAAAAACAATCGAACATTTTTTTTTATTATTATTATTTCTTAATGTATGACGACGGTGGGGAATGATTTCTCGAGGAGGAATTTCATGATATTTTTTTTATTTTTATAAGTTTTTACGCGGTCAATAGGGGTGCAATAAACGCATACACCAATCGATGTCATTTTATTTTTAATGTGTCCCTAAGGGGTTAGGGGACCCTGTCCAACAAAAATTATCGCGGTGCACCTATTAGGGTATTTTTAATTAATTTTTTAAGATTCATTTCTCCCAACTTCCGGTGAACAAAATGGTGATGCACGAACACGCATGCACCAACCAACCCCATTCCATTTGGAATATGTAGCTAGGGGGTTGGGGGACCCTCCCCAACAAAAATTATCACGGTGCGCTAATTAGGGGATTTTTAATTAATTTTTAAAGATTCATTTTGTGTAACTTCCGGTGAATGGGGTGGGGGTGCACGGACACGCATGCACCAACCGACTTCATTCCCCTTGGAATATGTTACTGAGGGGTTGGGGGACCTTCCCTAACAAAAATTGTGACGGTGCGCCAATTACGGGATTTTTAATAAATTTTTCAAGATTCATTTTGTGTAACTTCCGGTGAATGCGGTGGGGGTGCACGGACACGCATGCACCAACCGACTTCATTCCCCTTGGAATATGTTACTGAGGGGTTGGGGGACCTTCCCTAACAAAAATTGTGACGGTGCGCCAATTACGGGATTTTTAATAAATTTTTCAAGATTCATTTTGTGTAACTTCCGGTGAATGCGGTGGGGGTGCACGGACACGCATGCACCAACCGACTTCATTCCCCTTGGAATATGTTACTGAGGGGTTGGGGGACCTTCCCTAACAAAAATTGTGACGGTGCGCCAATTACGGGATTTTTAATAAATTTTTCAAGATTCATTTTGTGTAACTTCCGGTGAATGCGGTGGGGGTGCACGGACACGCATGCATCAACCGACTCCATTCCACTTGGAATATATGCCTAGGGGGTTGGGGGACCCTCCCCAATGAAAATTATCGCGGTGCACCTATTAGGGTATTTTTAATTAATTTTTTAAGATTCATTTCTCCCAACTTCCGGTGAACAAAATGGTGGTGCACGGACACGCATGCACCAACCGACTCCATTCCGCTTGGAATATGTTACTTAGGGGTTGTGGGACCCTCTGCAACAAAAATTGTGACGGTGCACTAATTAGGGTATTTTTAATAAATTTCTAAAGATTCATTTTGTGTAACTTCCGGTGAATGCGGTGGGGGTGTACGGACACGCATGCACCAACCGACTCCATTCCACTTGGAATATGTGCCTCGGGAGTTGGGGGACTCTCCCCAACAAAAATAATCGCGGTGCACCAATTTGGGGATTTTTAATTAATTTTTCAAGGTTCATTTTGAGTAACATCCGGTGAATGCGGTGGAGGTGCATGGACACACATGCACCAACCGACTCCATTCCGCTTGGAATATGTTACTGAGGGGTTGGGGGACCCTCCACAACAAAAATTGTGACGGTGCACTAATTAGGGTATTTTTAATTAATTTTTTAAGATTCATTTCTCCCAACTTCCGGTGAACAAAATGGTGGTGCACGGACACGCATGCACCAACCGACTCCATTCCGCTTGGAATATGTTACTGAGGGGTTGGGGGATCCTCTCTACCAAAAATTGTGACGGTGAACTAATTAGTCGATTTTTAATAAATTTATAAGTTTACTTTTCGAATTTGACGAAAAGGTCAGATGGCTTTTATTTTTTTTTTCTTAGACACTTTGCAAGTCTATATCTAAAAAAATATTGAGAAGTTATGGAGACACACTCCGGGAAAATACGCAGAATATCTCAAAGAATCGAGTGGTTTTTGATTCATTAAAAATCCCCTAATTAGTGCACCGCGATAATTTTTGTTGGGGAGAGTCCCCCAACCCCCTAGGCACATATTCCAAACGGAATGGAGTCGGTTGGTACATGCGTGTCCGTGCACCCCCACCGCATTCACCGGAAGTTACACAAAATGAATCTTGAAAAATTTATTAAAAATCCCCTAATTGGCGCACCGTCACAATTTTTGTTAGGGAGGGTCCCCCAACCCCTCAGTAACATATTCCAAGCGGAATGAAGTCGGTTGGTGCATGCGTGTCCGTGCACCACCATTTTGTTCACCGGAAGTTGGGAGAAATGAATCTTAAAAAATTAATTAAAAATACCCTAATTAGTGCACCGTCACAATTTTTGTTGAAGAGGGTCCCTCAACCCTCAGTAACATATTCCAAGCGGAATGGAGTCGGTTGGT
>NW_021680969.1:53191-66224 GCF_001412515.2 Diachasma alloeum
TCATTTCTCCCAACTTCCGGTGAACAAAATGGTGGTGCACGGACACGCATGCACCAACCGACTCCATTCCGTTTGGAATATGTGCCTAGGGGGTTGGGGGACTCTCCCCAACAAAAATTATCGCGGTGCACTAATTAGGGGATTTTTAATGAATCAAAAACCACTCGATTCTTTGAGATATTCTGCGTATTTTCCCGGAGTGTGTCTCCATAACTTCTCAATATTTTTTTAGATATAGACTTGCAAAGTGTCTAAGAAAAAAAAAATAAAAGCCATCTGACCTTTTCGTCAAATTCGAAAAGTAAACTTATAAATTTATTAAAAATCGACTAATTAGTTCACCGTCACAATTTTTGGTAGAGAGGGTCCCCCAACCCCTCAGTAACATATTCCAAGCGGAATGGAGTTGGTTGGTGCATGCGTGTCCGTGCACCACCATTTTGTTCACCGGAAGTTGGGAGAAATGAATCTTAAAAAATTAATTAAAAATATCCTAATTAGTGCGTCGTCACAATTTTTGTTAAGGAGGGTTCCCCAACCCCTCAGTAACATATTCCAAGTGGAATGAAGTCGGTTGCTCCATGCGTGTCCGTGCACCACCATTTTGTTCACCGGAAGTTGGGAGAAATGAATCTTAAAAAATTAATTAAAAATACCCTAATTAGTGCACCGTCACAATTTTTGTTGGAGAGGGGCCCCCAACCCCCTAGGCACATATTCCAAGTGGAATGAAGTCGGTTGCTCCATGCGTGTCCGTGCACCCCCACCGCATTCACCGGAAGTTACACAAAATGAATCTTGAAAAATTTATTAAAAATCCCCTAATTAGCGCACCGCGATAATTTTTGTTGGGGAGGGTCCCCCAACCCCCTAGCTACATATTTCAAACGGAATGGGGTTGGGTGGTGCATGCGTGCCCGTGCATCACCATTTTTTTCACCGGAAGTTGAGAAAAATTAATCTTAAAAAATTAATTAAAAATACCCTAACAGGTGCACCGCGATAATTTTTGTTGGACAGGGTCCCCTAACCCCTTAGGGACACATTAAAAATAAAATGCCATCGTATGGTGTATGCGTTTATTGCACCCTTATTGACCGCGTAAAAACTTATAAAAATAAAAAAAATATCATGATATTCCTCCTCGAGAAATCATTCCCCACCCTCATCATACATTAAGAAATAACAATAATAAAAAAAAAATTGTTTGATTGTTTTTTATCATTTAATTTGTCTGGGAGGAGGTTTAAACTCGTGGCTACCGATGTGGCGTTGAGCGAGCGGCTACGGTGGGGGCCGTACAGTCCGCCTCACAAACTATACCCATCTCCCGCTGAACTGCTCCCGCCAGCTTCAGCCTCATATCAGCAGAAATGGGTGAAAGTGTAATTACGCCAATTCGCGATCGCAAAACCGCCGTCAGCGCTATGGCCAAAAATGCGGGACCGTGGAGAACTACTAACTTGCGGAGCTGCTCACAACCCTAACCTCAAATAGTGCTGAAATGTCAAATTGTTTCAAGTACAAGCCGTGAATTAAATTTTGATGTTATAACCGACCGATTGTTTATGAAAATGGCACAGAACAATTATCTCAAGAATTCGAAAAGAGGCTGCTGTGTTCCACAGCGCAAAGTAAAGCATAAACTGAATTTAAGTTTCCATAGTTTTCCATCCGATTTAATTTTACGGAACGAGTGGATGGAAGCATTGAAACTGAGAGGAATTTATGATGAAAACATGAAAGTTTGCAGTCAACATTTCTCTCTTGACGATTATATAAAGCGGCGTAAGTATTTCATGGAGAGATGAATATTCTATAACGAAATTAGCCGAGTCGGTTGAGTCCATTTTTTGTTGAATATCTCGTAACCGAAAGCAAGTTAAAAAATTTTGGTAATGAACTTTTTTAGGTCTCCATTTTTTGTGTCGACATCAATGAATAATTTGCTATTTCATACTCCAGAGCCTTGGCGCACTACCATCAGATTGGCAATGCCAAAAGCGATTTTTCGCCCTCTACTGAGGGTTTCTGTAACTAGCCTATGGCGAAGCCTACCAGGTGGTTGGGCGCCGGAATGTATGGTTATACGAAATTAAGATCTTTGCCTCCCATTACCCTATCAGTATTGGACTTTTGTAAACATGAATATCAATCCAAAGTTCAATTTGACATTATGTGATATTGGAGACTTACTAGGAGATACTAGGAGACCAGTTCAAGCAGGAGAGGAGGTATTATTAGCTGAACACATCCTCATCTGTGGTGTCAAAAGTTATAAACAGAATTAGATAGAAATTGTGTCAGCTGGTCGTCAATCATCACATTGGAATAATTACCACGAAATAACTATAAAAATTCAGTTTGAGGAAAATAAGAGGAAAATAATTACCAAATGTACTTCTCCAGCCGGCTTGAGTGAAAAATGTAAACACATTTTTGCGACACTTCTATATATTTATCGGTGAGGAAATTCATGTGTTTTTTTTGTTTTTGATCGTTTTATCTACTTCAATACATGTACATCGTCAGTCATATTCGAGTATACGCAATCTGCAGTTTAAATATTGGATTGATCTAGGGTTCGAGTTGACAGATCGGAGATGTTGAGCTGTACAGACTTGAAACAGCAATGGGGCAAGGTGAAATCAAATGCTGATTTACCCCAGAATCAGGTAGTGAATTTGGAGGAATTTTGTTGCATGAAGGTGGAGAAGGTAGAAAAGAGAATGATCCAAACTCCCAGATTTTTTTTTTAAATACAATGATGACTGGTACGGAAATTGTGAAAGCTCAAATTTGATTTATCTTTAATTTTACAGTTTGGCACACAGCAGACTCTTCGATCATTTTTTTATAAACATTTGTAGTCATTTTTATGAGTAAAATGAAGTTCACTTTGTTTTGATGTGAAGTTGGTCACAAAATAGGACGTGAGGTTGGCTATTTCGCCTTAGAGTAGTTCCGAATCAGTTCGTTTTTCTGGGTATAGTGCTGGAAACACTTTTGGCATAGAGACAGTCTAGTAAGCACTGATCTCTATATAACTGGATAGCTGATCCCTATGCTCCCACCACTCTCAAAGTGAGGCGAATTGAAGTGTCAGCCAGCGCTGCCGTATAGTAGCTCAGGTACTAAAGATGACGTCAGTGCGCATGCGCGCCGAAACATGCGTGGAAACATTCTCCGTCCCAAATTGTAAATAATAANGTGCTCGGAAAATTGCCGTGGAAACATTCTCCGTCCCAAATTGTAAATAATAATTGAAAAAGGTAAAATTAGTATAGTATACTCAATCAATAAATTCCGATCAGTCTAGGTGTATTATAGTTTAATAAATACAAAAAAATTTCGAACGAATAAATTCAGTTGAATATTTATTTTGAGTTTCCCAATTTCCTGAATACATTAATTTCCTTAAAGTAGCTCATCAGTAGGCTACAAGTTCATACTGACCACACTATAGATGTCGAGATTTTCAATTATTAAATTTTTCCATTAAATTACGTGAGAAAATTGATAAAAAATTCATACACAATCAGCATCATTCAAATTTCCATTTTTCAACATATTATTTTCTCTTCAAACATCTCCGTTTTATAAATAAATAATGGATATTGTTTAAAAAACGGTCATTCATGTTGTATCATGTGTCAAAAAATTTCTTGATTTTTTTTCATATTTTGAGTCAAAAATTCCGATTTCAATCTTGCTCTACAACAAAGTTATGGACTTTGACATAAGACAGTGGGTTAAATCCTGATTTTTCAAAATTGATTTTTTGAAAAAACTAAAACGTCAATTAAATCTAGCAAAAAATTACGATTAAAAAAATCTAATAACATTTTTTGGCGATTCTTTGTAGTTTTTAAAAATTCAATTTTTTCAATTATTTACGATTATACAATTCATTAATAATACAATATTGATAACAATTGTACTAATTTCGACATTCCTCCATGCTTCGGCTTCCTTTCGCATTTATAGAAAATGTCAGTTTTCACTGATTATTAACAAAAGTTCGTCTGTTATTCTGGATGTCCTACACGGTAAAATATCCTATAATATTTCCCAATGCTCTCGGTAAATTTACCACTGCCCCACTACCTGCAGCTGACACGGACATGCGCACTAGAGAGAATCTTAGTTCGCTGACTACTATCCGGAGGCGCTGCGTACCTCTCTAATAAACTCACTGGCTGCCATAGGGATCGGCTATCCAGTTATATAGAGGTCAGTGCTAGTAAGAGATGAGCGGATCCCAGGGAAATCCGCCAGATTTGGTCGAGACCGGAAGTGCGGCATGACCGCGTAATTCAAACTTCTGGATAGGGGAAAATATTAGCGATTAAATATAATCTACAAATTAATCTCTATAAATGAATTTTCTTCAACAGAATTAAACGATGAGGAGTTTTGATTAATTATCTACATTTTTTATTTTGAAAAATTTGTATAAATAAAAATGAACCACTAAAACGAGTTCCGTCATAGTATGTGAATTTGTATCAAAATGTCGTGAATGAAAATAAGTGTGATAATACTGCAAGAAATCATTGATGTAAAATAATCTCGTGGGTATAATTTCAATTGCAAGTAATACAAATCTAGACTGCATTTGAGTGAAGGAACCATCGAGCACACGTATCCCCTATATGTTCATTTTATGTAGGCCGCGAGACCCCGTCTGAGGAATATCAGGTCAGCTAAATCTGAAAAAAATGTTAATGTGAGAAAAAAAACGATAAGCAATGACTAGCACTGCACTCAGACAAACGTAGTGATAGAGATATTGCGATAAACATGATATCAATCAGTGAATTGATTTGAAAGATGAGAAAATACAAATGCTCAAAATTTTACATAATATATTTCAACATACTAGTTATTTTACAACGGTGTGCATAGCCATTGATTTGCTGGAGAAGTGTGTCGAGGAAATTTTTTTCTGTGATTTAACTTTTAGCCTAAATGCATGGAAGCGGAGGATGATCTTTTTCTTTAGATTATGGCACGCAGGTAATGAGAAGTCAATACTTGAAAACCTTTTGATAAAGAACTTCTTCAGATTCACATTTCTCAAAGTTTGTAAATAGTCAAAGTACTGCCTGAATATTATTTCCATCTGGATGCAAAAATTAAAAGTTTTAGGATTGACAAAAAATAAACGCCCTCCTGCATACCGACGAAGCTGAGTCAATCTGTTGTAAAAAAAAGAGGGAGAGCGATA
Source organism: Diachasma alloeum (assembly GCF_001412515.2). Lineage (NCBI taxonomy): Eukaryota > Metazoa > Arthropoda > Insecta > Hymenoptera > Braconidae > Diachasma > Diachasma alloeum. The sequence goes on from NW_021680969.1 coordinate 58,422, forward strand.
GGAACCTGTCTGACTGATACATTTTTTACATGCTGTCTGATTCTTATGAATACTATGCATTATATACCCAGCAGCTTGATGTAAACAATTCATTTCAATTTTTGTTAGTTGTATGTCAGGAGGTGAAAAGTTATTAATCAATTCATTTGAGTGTGAACTATTTGTATTTTGCTGAATGAAGTGAGTTTTTTCATCTTTTTTGCTGAGTAATGAATCCAGAAATTCACTTAAGAATTCTCTATCATCAGTATTGTAGTTGCTGTTCGACACATCTTTCATGTATTACGATGAAATCTATTTATTCTTTCATGTAGCTATTGTGAGCAACTTCAAATTGTTTTTGAATGGTAGAGCATTTGGGATTACATGTTTCGAGCACACTGTTGAAAATAGATTTTCGAGGCAGTCTTGAGTGAATCTTGAGAGGAGTATGAATTTGAATTTTCGAGTGTCTAGTAAATATTGTGAGCATTCAAGAATAGACTTTGTGGAAATAAGAACATCAGTTTGAAACGGTTTCCAAATACCAGCCACTCCCACCCTCATACTAGAAAAAATTTCTATTATGTCATTCAAGAAATCCAAAGTTTCAAAATATTTTTCGGGGTGTAATTTACTCAATGACAAAGCGGGATTGCGACTTGATATGAGATCGAACCACCGAGCCAAAAATTCTACGAACCAAGAAGTCGTTAGATAAGTGGATTTATTTGGGAATTCTTCCCCGAGAAATTCCAAACCGGCACTAACATCGTGACTTATCACTCCAGTAGCATTCCTTACACGCATTTTGCCGAAGCGACGATTCGGATTCAAATTTTCATCATTTAATTTTGGAGCGATTGGTAATTCAAAGTCTTTTTGGAAAGAAGATAGTTATCAGGGATATTTTCCATGGACACGATATTTGATGGTAATTTATATTTTTTAACGATTTTTTCATCGAGCGTGAAGAATTCATTGTTCATCAACCCCCATTTAATATTTTTAAAAGTATGGATTGTGTCGGGAAAAAAGTAGAGTCTCCATTCGTTATCGCAGGGAAGAGAACAAGAATTTTTTATCGTTGAGCACCTGGAGGCTGAGACTTCGAATAATCTCCACATACTTCGGTTTGACGAGCTTATATCACATGTAACCCCATGAACTAATAATCCTATCTCCTCTGATTTTTCTATTATTTGTTCCCCAGGTACACTATCCCCCGTAAATTCATAAGCGACTATCTGTTTCCATCGACTTGCAACCCCCGCAAGAAGAAACACGAGGGCATGACTTGCAAGTTCATTATCAGAAGGTGGCAGAGTAATATTTCCAAAGACTGTATTACTTGACGTACAGTAACTCCGTAATTTTGAGATACTCATTTCATCCAAAACTAATACGGAATCTCTGGTAATGTCATCTTTGAATCCACCGATTTTGATTTTTAAAAATTCAAAAATTTCATCACATATTCCCGGCATGAATTTAAAAGTTTCTAATTTTTCACTAAGTGTTCAAAGAGACGGGAGTGGAAGGTATTCTTTTCGCGACTGCTTTTAACCTGAACTACCGCAGAGGAATTTCAATTTGAAACCTTTCACTAACGATTCGTTACACCATCGCGGTAGTTTTTTATATTCTTTAGTCAGGAGTTTTATCTGATCTTCATTCAATACTTTCTTGATTGCATCTGAAAAATTTGATTCCCGTACTCTACTTTGGAGTCTCTTGATAGTCTTCTTCGCTGATATGAGTTTCTTCTTCATCTTTTTCCGCAGTCTTTCACTCTTGAGGAGTAATTTCCGCATGCGCTCCAAATGCTCATTACTCTTCGAAAAATCAGTCGACACGATATTGGTGTCGGTCGCTTCGAATTCTACCGTTCCTTCACTGCTGATTTCAGTTTCAGTCTCTGGTTCTACAAGATTTATCTCTGATGATATCACAGATGGATTCGAAGAAGTATCAGCTGGAAAACAGCATTTTATTCAATTCTATTGTTCAATTATTCATCGTACTACGTATTTGAAAATTTAATGGAAAAATCTAGCGAATTCGCTAGACAATTCTATTGGGTTTGTGAAGAACTTTCTCTCTATTCCAATCTATTCTGTCTCTCTATTCCAATCTATTCCATTGAAATATTTTCTATAGAATTTTCTCGGCTCGAATTTTCCCATTTTTCCATTCATTTTTTATTTTCTTCCCTTCAAGAAAATCAAACAAAAAAACTCAGAAAATTTAAACTGAAGAAATTCTATAGGAAATATTTCAATAAAAATGGCAGAAAATTAATAGAAAGTTCTATAGAAATCCAATGGAATTGTTGAGCGAATTCATCAGAAACGTTTTGAAAAACCAAACGTTTCTGATAGTCGACAAAATCAGCGTTTTCTCTCAGGGATTCTATTGAAATTCTATTGGAACTCTATATGATTTTTCTTGAGGTCCTATTAGAATTCTGTGAAGAAATTCCATTAGTGTTTTGTGCACATTTTCATAGAAGATTATGCAACTTCGTTGTACTATTTTGTTAACAGATATTTGATGGAAAAAAATTGATAGATTTAGATTTTTCTATAGAAATTCTTCGGCGTGAATTTTGAATGCTTTTTCCCCTCTATTGTCAGTATTATTATCGTATTGTTATCGTCACTTTTTCCCCTGTATTTTTATTCGTTTCTCATGATAAAATTCAAGGAAGAAAAAACTTGAAAAATTCATGCCCAAAAATTCTTATAGAAAAAATCCCAACAGAATAAGTTATTCAGAAAAACATCTATAGACATCTTTCCATAAACGAATTTCCATTTAAAAAAACGCATGAGAAGTTGCATCATTCTTAATAGAATTGCCACAAAGAAAAAAAAAGAAGTTCAATAGAATTATCATCCAGTTCCACAAAATTTCAATAGAATATTTGAGAGAAAGTTGAAGGTTTTTCTACTGAATTTTTTCATCCACGTTACGTCTCACCACTACTATACGAGTAAATCAATCGAATCCAGTGGCATTTACCAATCTCCACACTTTGAGGAGTAATATCACACGTAGCATCTCTATGGGGAATATGTTTTCCAAATAAGGTAGGAACTGCATTGAATTTTAGTTTCTTTTTCCCATCTAGTCGTTGTCGTTCCCACATCGTAGACTCAAAATGAACCTGTCAACATCAGATTAATGTAAATAAAACAAAATAAATGAATGAATAAATAAATGATAAAATAGAAAATAATCAATAACTAGCAAATGACTATCATGAAATAAGTATAAATCTGATGGATATCAATTACCTCGCACAGTCTGCAGTTAGAAGTTGGGGTCCAATTGTCGCGACCCATGTTTTTCACCCATATTTGACGTCTTTCAGGATCACTTGGGAAAGAACACATTTTAAATCCCTTCGCAGATGAATTTGTGCAGTAATCTGCTGTACATCCCGGCATTTTTTCTTCTTTTATTGATAATATATGAAACGATGCAATTCACGCATGTTGAACGTCTTGCTGTGACTTTTTTGGTTAGGATTGTCATTTTTGGTACTAACGTAGAGATATTTACAGAAAAAATTGATGAGAATAAAGTCAGTTTATATCAATTCATACATTTTAGCACCCCTGGATTACACATAAATGCTTTTGTTTCATTTATTACCTCATTTAACATTAAAGTGAGGAAAATATCGCATTGAACTTATGAAGTCATTCAAAAATCCCGCTGTTTCGACCAAAAATGTCGGCACCAATCAGAAATCGCAACCTATCCGCTCATCTCTTACTAGAGTGTCTCTATTTTGGCATTGCCAATTGGTTCCGCAAGATAGTAATTCTACAAACCACCACCAAATGGCGAGAAATCGCTTTTGCGATCGCGAATAGAATCCCCGATCAACGAATGCCGCGAGATGGCGTTAGGATTAAATGACCGACCTGGTTGGCCGCGTTAGCAGCACTGCGATTGCTGCCGCAGCAGTCGCCGGCCAGCCATCTGCTGCCGTCTGCCGAACGAGTCGACAGAAGGGTGTTGCGGCGCATTTTGTTATTTTATTTTAGCTGAAAAAATGTTGATATTTTGAATTATTCAATGCTGACTGTCAGGGTGGAAAATAGACGTGTGTATCCGGAGGGTTGGAAATTAAGGGGGGTGAGGGCGATTTTTTATAATTTTTTAAACAAGAATTTCGGGGAAAATACATGAGTATGCGGTTTCTCCGGGGGGTTGAATCCGGAGGGGTAAATTTTATAAAAATGTAATGTCAGATCCCTCCCCCTCACCGTCCTAAATTTTCACCCCTCCGGATACATGCGGTTATCTTCAACCCCCCGGAGAAACCGCATACTCATGTATTTTCCCCGGAATTAATTTTTTTTAGATTATAAAAAATCAGCGCATGTTTCCGGAGGGGTAAATTTTATAAAAAATGTAACCTCGGACCCCTCTCCCCCACCCCCCTAAATTTTCATCCCTCCGGATATATGCGGGTGTCTTCAACCCCCCAGAAAAACCCCAGTCTCATGCATTTTCTTATGTATCCGGAGGGGTGAAAATTTAGGGGGGTGAAGGGGGGGTGAGGAGAAGGGATCCGAGACTACATTGTTATGAAATTTACCTCTTCGGAAACATGCGCTGATTTTTTATAATTAAAAAAAAGAATTTCGGGGAAAATACATGATCATGCGGTTTCTCCGGGGGGTTGAAGACAGCCGCATGTATCCGGAGGGGTGAAAATTTAGGGGGGCAAGGGGGAGGGATCTGACATTACATTTTTATAAAATTTACCCCTCCGGATACATGCGCTGATTTTTTATAATTAAAAAAAAAAGAATTTCGGGGAAAATACATGATCATGCGGTTTTTCCGAGGGTTTGAAGACAGCCGTATGTATCTGGAGGGGTGAAAATTTACGGCGGTGAGGGGGAGGGGTCTGAGACTACATTGTTATAAAATTTACCCATTCGGAAACATGCGCTGATTTTTTTTAATTTTTCGAACAATACATTTCTGAGAAAATGCATGAGACTGGGGTTTTTCTGGGGGGTTGAAGACACCCGCTTATATCCGGAGGGATGAAAATTTAGGGGGGTGAGGGAGAGGTCTGAGATTACATTTTTATAAAATTTACCCCTCCGGAAACATGCGCCGTTTTTTTATAATTAAAAAAAAAAGAATTTCGGGGAAAATACATGATCATGCGGTTTCTCCGCCAGGTTGAAGACAGCCGCATGTATCCGGAGGGCTGAAAATTTACGGGGATGAGGGGGAGGGGTCTGAGATTACATTGTTTTAAAATTTACCCCTTCGGAAACATGCGCTGATTTTTTTTAATTTTTCGAAAAATAAATTTCTGAAAAAATGCATGAGACTGGGGTTTTTCTGGGGGGTTGAAGATAGCCGCATGTATCCGGAGAGATGAAAATTTAGGGGGGTGAGGGGGAGGGGTCTGAGATTACATTGTTTTAAAATTTACCCCTTCGGAAACATGCGCTGATTTTTTTTAATTTTTCGAAAAATAAATTTCTGAAAAAATGCATGAGACTGGGGTTTTTCTGGGGGGTTGAAGATAGCCGCATGTATCCGGAGAGATGAAAATTTAGGGGGGTGAGGGGGAGGGGTCTGAGATTACATTTTTATCAAATTCACCCCTCCGGAAAGATCCGCTGATTTTTTATAATTTCAAAAAAAAAAGAATTTCGGGAAAAATACATGATCATACGGTTTCTCCGGGGGGTTGAAGACAGCCGCATGTATCCGGAGTGGTGAAAATTTAGGGGGGGAGGGGGAGGGGTCTGAGACTACATTATTATGAAATTTACCTCTTCGGAAACATGCGCTGATTTTTTATAATTAAAAAAAAAAGAATTTCGGGGAAAATACATGATCATGCGGTTTTTCCGGGGGTTTGACGACAGCCGTATGTATCCGGAGGGGTGAAAATTTACAGAGGTGAGGGGGAGGGGTCTGAGACTACATTGTTATAAAATTTACTCATTCGGAAACATGCGCTGATTTTTTTTCCAGGGAGGTCACAAGAATAAGATGATTCACCGGAGTCAAAATATCAGAAGGGACAAAAGGATCACAAGGGGATGGTCAAATTTCAAGAGGCTCAAACATCATGAGAGTCGAACGTCACGAGGGTCACAAGGGGATGATCAAATTTCACGAAGGTCAAAAGTCACAAGGGTCACATTGAGACGATCAAGTTTCACACGGATCAAAAGTCACAAGGGGATGATTAAGTTTCACAAGGGTCAAACGTGACGAGCGAGATAAGGGGACGATCAAATTTCCCGAGGGTCCAACAGCACGAGGGTCATAAGGGGATGGTCAAATTTCACGAGAGTCAAACGTCACGAGGGTCATAAGGGAATGCCTAAATTTCACGAATGTCAAGAGGGTCACAAGGGGATTATCAAATTTCACAAGGGTCACATGGAGACAAGGTTCACAAGCATCAAACGTGACGAGCGAGACAAGGGGACGATCAAATTTCACTAGGGTCAAACAGCACGAAGGTCACAAGGGGATGGTCAAATTTCACGAGAGTCAAACGTCACGAGGGTCATAAGGGAATGCCTAAATTTCACGAATGTCAAGAGGGTCACAAGGGGATTATCAAATTTCACAAGGGTCACATGGAGACAAGGTTCACAAGCATCAAACGTGACGAGCGAGACAAGGGGACGATCAAATTTCACTAGGGTCAAACAGCACGAAGGTCACAAGGGGATGGTCAAATTTCACGAGAGTCAAACGTCACGAGGGTCATAAGGGAATGCCTAAATTTCACGAATGTCAAGAGGGTCACAAGGGGATTATCAAATTTCACAAGGGTCACATGGAGACAAGGTTCACAAGCATCAAACGTGACGAGCGAGACAAGGGGACGATCAAATTTTACTAGGGTCAAACAGCACGAGGGTCACAAGGGGATGGTCAAATTTCACAAGGGTCAAATGTCACGAGGGGCACAACGAGATGGTCAAATTTCATAAGAGTCATAAGGGGATGGTTAAATTCCAGGAGGGTCACAAGGGGATGGTCAAATATCACGGCAGTTAACCGACACAAGGGGACGGTCAATTTTCGCAAGGGTCAAACTGGGAGGGTCACAAGGGGACGATCAAATTTTACGAGTCAGTACGAAAGTCACAGGGGGATCCCCAATTCTTAAACTTTCCAGGGCCCGAAATGATTCTGTGAAAAATTCAATAAACTTGAATAATGAACACCATTATCGTTCCTACAAAGAGTTGGAGATTGTTCCATGTGATTCTCAAAGATCGTTAAAGCATCGTATTTCCTCATGACTCTTGTGATCCTTTGCTCCACGCGAAATTTGACGTTGGGCCCGCGTGGAAAATGGCCATTGGGATATTCAAACGTCATAACATTTCATTATTCCTTTGTGACTCTCGTGAGGTTTGATCCTTTTGAACATTTGCCGATCCCCTCGTGACCCTTGGGAGGTTTGGTACTCGTGAAATCTAACCAACCCCTAGTCAATCTCGTGGCGTTTCATTCCGGTGAAATTTGACCCATTGTGACCCTCGTGACGTTTGACCCTCGTGAAATTTGATCATCCCCGTAAGACTCTCGCCTCGGTTGACTCTCGTGAGTAGCTAAACAAAGCCGATCCTGGATATTACTTCGGAATCGGGCCGTTAGATGGGGCGGTCTTAGGGTCACGATGGGTCAGATGGGGAGTCTGATCATGTCTCTTGCAGCGGGTGGCGGATGGGAGGGGGGGGGTGTCTTGTGGTTACGTGATATGGTGGATATCCAACACTTCTCGAAGCCGGAAATGCTGTGACTTGG
>NW_021680969.1:66351-66507 GCF_001412515.2 Diachasma alloeum
AATCGGAGGGAAATACCTGTTGAGATATTTACAGGTAAATATGATTGAGTATGTACTAGATTTATTGTTCCAGAGTTGGAAAAAAATTAAAACGTTCCTGGAAAATTTCGTAACGTATCTTTCAAGAGTTGACAAAAAAAAATTAAAACATTCATA
>NW_021680970.1:0-732 GCF_001412515.2 Diachasma alloeum
TTCCATAGCAGGGGCGAGAGAACTCCCCCCTGCGGACAGCACCTAGTCGAACGTCCCTCCACACATGCCCTCACATGTCCTGCCGACAGTCTTCTGCTTTTCAGCATGTTCTGTGTTCAAGCAATGATAGTCTTGGACACCTGTCGTTCTTCCATGGCTTTTTCTATAGCCGGATTCGAAGTGCTATGAAAAGCCCCCTCAATATCCAGAAAGGCACCTATGGCAAAACCCTTGACCGCCAGTTGTCCCTCAATCAGTCCCACCAGGTGATGTAAGGCGGTATCTGTTGATCTTCCCTCTCTGTATGCATATTGACAGGGGGAGAGGGGTCTGTCAGCCAAGGGCCCGGCCTTGATGTGTCTATCCACCAGCCTCTCCAGGGTCTTCAGGATGAAGGATGTGAGGCTTATAGGACGGAAGTCTTTTGGTTTTATATAACCGGTTTTTCCCGGCTTGGGAATGAATACTATCCTAGTCTCATTCCACACACTAGGGACATGTTTCAGGGCTATACTAGCTCTGAGTATCTTGGTTAGGGGTCCCAAATAAGTCTCTATCCCTTCCTGTAATAGGGCTGGGTAGATCCCGTCTGGTCCCGGTGCCTTGAAGGGTTCAAAGGTTTTGATGGCCCACTTGACCCCCCAGGGCTGCACTACTTTATTTGCCAATGCCCAATCATGGGTTTCGTAGACATCCCTCTGATTTTGCATTGTTTCTTTATCTCTCTCCTGG
>NW_021680970.1:2964-3510 GCF_001412515.2 Diachasma alloeum
AATATTCTGTCCGATACCTGCCTCGCACTTTTACCATAATATTACGAGGTATCATCGATACTTTGCTTGAAAATACTTTGAATTAATTTTTTTCGATTTTACTCCGAGACTTGGTCGATACTTGGCTTTGAAACACTGCGACCGGTGACTGTCTCATTCTTGTTCGATTGATTGACGATGTTCTTACGATACTTGACATATTAATATTCTGTCCGATACCTGCCTCATAATTTTACCATAATATTACGAGGTATTATAGATACTTTGCGTGAAAATAACCTGAATTATTTTATTTCGATTTTATTGAGAGACTTGATCGATACTTGGCTTTGAAATACTGCGACCGGAAGCAGTCTCATTCTTGTTCGATAGATTGACGATGTTCTTACGATAATTGATATTTAAATATTCTGTCCGATACCTGCCTCATACTTTTACCATAATATTACGAGGTATCATCGATACTTTGCTTGAAAATACTTTGAATTAATTTTTTTCGATTTTACTCCGAGACTTGGTCGATACTTGGCTTGGAAATACTGTAAC
>NW_021680970.1:3897-4109 GCF_001412515.2 Diachasma alloeum
ATTTTATTGAGAGACTTGGTCGATACTTGCCTTTGAAATACTGCGACCGGAAGCAGTCTCATTCTTGTTCGATAGATTGACGATGTTCTTACGATTATTGACATTTAAATATTCTGTTCGATACCTCCCTCATACTTTTACCATAATATTACGGGGTATCATCGATACTTTGCGTGAAAATACTTTGAATTATTTTTATTCGATTTTATTAC
>NW_021680970.1:4373-4563 GCF_001412515.2 Diachasma alloeum
ATACTTTGTTTTGATACACCTTAGCGAATGACCACCTCACTCTTGTTCGATTGATTAACGATGTTCTTCCGATACTTGACATGTTAATATTCTGTCCGATACCTGCCTCATACTTTTACCATAATATTACGAGGTATCATCGATACTTTGCTTGAAAATACTGTCAATTATTTGTATTCGATTTTATTAC
>NW_021680970.1:4851-5078 GCF_001412515.2 Diachasma alloeum
AATATTCTGTCCGATACCTGCCTCATAATTTTACCATAATATTACGAGGTATTATAGATACTTTGCGTGAAAATAACCTGTATTATTTTATTTCGATTTTATTGAGAGACTTGGTCGATACTTGGCTTTGAAATACTGCGACCGGAAGCTGTCTCATTCTTGTTCGATTGATTGACGATGTTCTTACGATACTTGACATATTAATAATCTGATTATTGATTGCCTCA
>NW_021680970.1:5165-7425 GCF_001412515.2 Diachasma alloeum
ACACTATATACAAGTAATTCTCATTCCTCCGTTTTAAACCTATCAGCGCCATCTCCCATGTATATCATCAACTGACTTCTTCGATAGGGAAGACTAAGTTGACAATATCACTACGTTTCACCCTCTTGTATTTACGTGTGTGTTCAGTTGCTGAATTTACCAGATCTGTTGTCAGTTGCAGATGTGTTCAGTTGACTGTGTCCAGTTGCACCCATCCCACCCAACCTTGTCTATTATGCCACGTGTAACGGTCAAAAACCGACGGTATTCGAGCACTTAAGTTTGTCAATCGATCTTTCATGTGAAATCAGTGTTATTATCAATTCAAAGTGTCAATCTATCAGTCCAAAACATCTCAAAAATAATTCTCCTCAAGAATTATATAGTTACCTGGCAATATCTGTAAGAATCAATTCCGATTAACGGTGTAGTGAACGGCAACGCCAATCGTATTGGAAGTGGTGCAACGTGCCGCTTCCTCTACATCTTTTTTGAAGTGGCGAACGGCCACTTCATCAAAAAACGTATCGGAGGTGGTGCAACGGCCACCTCATATCTTCGTAATTCAATTACGAATATCGTCTCGGAATCACACAATGTGGGATTCCATAACGTATCTTTCGCATTATCGACGTGTGTGTGTACATATCCATAGCTGCGTCCGACAGTTCACATCGTAGTGTTCTTAGGACAGACATTGCAGTGTGGTAGCGTGTGTGTATGCTGTATGTTTATGTAAAACAAGTGTCATTCGCAGTTGTAATCGATCCATTATATCCTAATCAATAAATCTGGGTTTTTTATGACGTAACGGCTTTTTCCCATCCAATTCTGTGTTCGAATTATTTAATCCCCTTTTTTTGTGTGTTTTTTATCGATTATTCGTGATTTTTAATTCGACTATCATACCACCTTTAGCCTTTAACGTCATTTCACCATTGATGTTCATTTTTTGAACTCCCTCGAAAACGATCGCGCGCCATAACCCGATCCTCTCATTGCCCTACATTAATTATTAATTATCTAAAAAATGGCTAAAAAAAGATTTTTTTAATTATTTTTCCCGTATTCAGGAGGTTATTTTCCGTTGGTGGACGGGAGGTTCTCCACCAATAAATATACACCCTGTATAGCAGTCCCGCTGTCACAGGGATAGTTTCGGAGGGGAATTTATGCTCTCCTCTTCCTCAACATGTTCTTAATGTTTTTCAGGTGTTTCATTTGCTGGCTAATTAATATTACGGAATGAAACCCAGACAGTGTGATGGAGAATAAAATTCCCCATCAATCGATCCCCGTTGCATCCTCTAATCTCTGTAACAAAAAAATACAAACTACGACAAACGTCATGGGCCAGTGAGAAACATGATTTTCTTCTCGGCGCACAGTGACTTTTCACCATTCGCCCGCGAATTAAAAATTCACTTCTCCCTTCATCCCTTAATCTTTGTAAAAAAATAAATAAAAACTGCCATGAAAGTCAGGGGCCAGTAAGAACAATAATTGTTTCGCGGCGCACAGTGACTCCCGGTAATTTAAAATTCATCTCTCCCCTCCTAATTGAGATTAAGGGATGAAAAAGAGCAGTTTGACGGAGAATTAAATTCCCCACCAACTAACACTCTTTCATCCCTTAATCTCTGTAAAAAATGAAAGGAACTGTCATGGAAATAATAGCGCAGTAAGAAAAATGATTGTTTTGCGGCGCACAGTCGCTCCTGGTAATTAAAAATTCACCTCTCTTCTCCTAATTGAGATTAACGGATGAAAAAAGAGCAGTTCGACGGAGAATTAAATTCCACACTAACTAAGCCTCTTTCATCCCTTAATCTCTGTAAAAAATGGAAGAAACTGTCATGGAAATAAAAGCGCATTAAGAAAAATAATTGTTTTGCGGCGCACAGTGACTCCCGGTAATTAAAAATTCACCTCTCCCCTCCTACTTGAGATTAAGGGATGAAAAAAGGGCAGTTCGACGGAGAATTAAATTCCCCATCAATTAACTCTCTTTTATCCCTTAATCTCAATTAGTAGGGGAGAAGTGAATTTTTAATTCGCGAGCTAATGGTGAAAAGTCAGTGTGCGCCGCAAAAGAATTATTTTTCTTACTGGCCCCTGATTTTCATGGCAGTTTTTATTTTTTTGTTACAGAGATTAAGGGATAAAAGAGAGTTAATTAATGGAGAATTTAATTCTCCGTCGAACTGCTCTTTTTTCATCCCTTAATCTCAATTAGGAGGGGAGAGGTGAATTTTTAATT
>NW_021680970.1:8835-9131 GCF_001412515.2 Diachasma alloeum
GCCTTTTTTTCATCCCTTAATTTCAATTAGGAGGGGAAAGACAAATTTTTAATTCGCGGGTAAATGGTGAAAAGTCACTGTGCGCCGAGAAGAAAATTATGTTTCTCATTGGCCCATGACTTTTGTCGTAGTTTGTATTTTTTGGTACAGCGATTAAGGGATGCAACGGGGATCGATTGATGGGAAATTTAATTCTCCATTACACCGTCTGGGTTTCATTCCTTAATATTAATTAGCCAGCAAATGAATCACCTGAAAAACATTAAGAACATGTTGAGGACGAGGAGAGCATAAAT
>NW_021680970.1:9297-36250 GCF_001412515.2 Diachasma alloeum
CTCCTAATTGAGATTAACGGATGAAAAAAGAGCAGTTCGACGGAGAATTAAATTCCACACTAACTAAGCCTCTTTCATCCCTTAATCTCTGTAAAAAATGGAAGAAACTGTCATGGAAATAAAAGCGCATTAAGAAAAATAATTGTTTTGCGGCGCACAGTGACTCCCGGTAATTAAAAATTCACCTCTCCCCTCCTAATTGAGATTAAGGGATGAAAAAAGGGCAGTTCGACGGAGAATTAAATTCCCCATCAATTAACTCTCTTTTATCCCTTAATCTCAATTAGTAGGGGAGAAGTGAATTTTTAATTCGCGAGCTAATGGTGAAAAGTCAGTGTGCGCCGCAAAAGAATTATTTTTCTTACTGGCCCCTGATTTTCATGGCAGTTTTTATTTTTTTGTTACAGAGATTAAGGGATAAAAGAGAGTTAATTAATGGAGAATTTAATTCTCCGTCGAACTGCTCTTTTTTCATCCCTTAATCTCAATTAGGAGGGGAGAGGTGAATTTTTAATTACCGGGAGTCACTGTGCGGGGCAAAACAATTATTTTTCTTACGGCGCTGTGATTTCCCTGACAGTTTCTTCCATTTTTTACAGAGATTGAGGGATGAAAGAGTGTTAATTGTTGGGTAATTTAGTTCTCCGTCAAACAGCTTTTTTTTCATCCCTTAATTTCAATTAGGAGGGGAAAGACAAATTTTTAATTCGCGGGTAAATGGTGAAAAGTCACTGTGCGCCGAGAAGAAAATTATGTTTCTCATTGGCCCATGACTTTTGTCGTAGTTTGTATTTTTTGGTACAGCGATTAAGGGATGCAACGGGGATCGATTGATGGGAAATTTAATTCTCCATTACACCGTCTGGGTTTCATTCCTTAATATTAATTAGCCAGCAAATGAATCACCTGAAAAACATTAAGAACATGTTGAGGACGAGGAGAGCATAAATTGCCCTTCGAAACTATCCCTGTAACAGCAGGACTGTTACTGCCGAGTTACCCGCACAGGCAGCAGTATACTATTAGCCAACAAATAGTTATTTTCATCACAAGGTCCACAAAGTATTTTCTGACGAATGTGGCTTTGTAGGCCGAGCCGAAGGCGAGGCCTATAATCACATTCGTCAGAAAATACTTTTGGACCGTGTGATGAATGCAATTTTTCGTCAGAAGGCCCGTAAACCGCGATCAAACCGAGCGAAGCGAGGTTAGAATCGCGGTTTACCGGGTCTTTTCACGAAAAAACTATTTTCAAACAAATGACCCTATCGAATCGTTTGTAATTCGATTGCAGGTCATTGTACACCCGAGGCTAAATAGCTCGTGGGTTCTCCGGCTATGTACTGTCAGTTTAAAAAAAAAAAGAGTATCTTGTGTTCATCATTAAAATAGTTCATCACCGAGGACAATCACATTTTCATAATTATACAATTAATGATATCACCTCTATGCTTGTAATTACATTCAAGTTGTCCTGGATTTTTTTGGTTGGAGAAAAGTTGAAGGTAAGTAAATTGGAGTATATATATATATATGTAATAGCTAAAAAAACAGTTGGTGATTATTATCTAAAAAAAAAAGTTACCATTCAGATTTACATCTTCTTCTTCTTCTAGACTGCAGTAAAGACCTCACGATGCCTCGAAAATGTGCAGTTCCCAAGGAAGTTGCTATTGGAGTTTTATATAGATATATGGATCATTTCAAAAATGGATCGCATCCTCCATATGGCTCAGAAGTGTGGGACGATTTAGCTAACGAATGTGATGGTGCATGGAGTCGACTGTCTTGGTGGGCAAGTGTTACAAACGATCGACGGGGTATTTTATCTAAGGCACGACAGGATCTAGGAGTTGAGGTTCCCGAAGGGACTGATAAGAGGGACTCTACATCTGCACACAGTGATATGTCATTTCATGGAACTGATTCCGATGAAGAGAAGGGTGAATCGTGGTTTAAATTAGTTCTAACACAGGAGCGGTGGACTAGAATCAAACCTGTGAATTCTGATGTCAATGAAGGAAAAAGAAAAGTTTTTTGTCGGCTAATAGTATACTGCTAGTGGCTGGGATTGCTCAAAGTATAGGCCCGAGAAGAATGAACGGGTTCGTACCTCGATTGTTTTACCGTCGATATACCAGTTAATGCCACCTAGAGACGAGTCCGCTAGTATTTTATGTAAGTTATATATATTTTCAGTGGTAGGTTGAATTTGGTTGACGTAGGGGCAAGTTTATAGTTTTTTCTTTGAATTCTAAACGTTATTCATGTGCAAATATGGAAAAATTAATTTAAATCAAAGTTTGAACAGATGTCTCTCCTGCGCCAGTTTATGCCACCTTCAAAACGACTCGTGCCAGTTTCTGCCATGGCGGAGGGCCAGTTAATGCCACTGGATTGAAAAATCGTCTTTAATTATTAGGAGAAAGTTAAATAATCATTTATTCATAAAAATCATAACAAATCTTTCTGCAGTACATCAGATTCAATACGGAACATGACAAATAAAATTATTCTTCAGGTTTTTTCGACATTACTATCGCACTTCCAACGTCAGTCTCGATCTCTCCTGATCCATCAATAAGCTCTTTCTTTATTGCTTTGGCGATGATTGGCGATTCATTGCTGATCGCTTCTTCTTGCTTGCTTCCAACTCGAACTCCAGTTTTGGTTGACTTATTCTTCTTCGAGAATTTTGCCTCTTTATCAGCGGTTTCCTTCAATTTTTTAGCTTCTCTCATCTCTCTCTTCATTCTTATCTCTCCCATCTGCTTTTGTTTTTGCTCTTGTCGAGCAGCTTTTGCCATTTCTCGATTTTTTCTCTTCAATTCTTGAACGTTAACTCTCTCTTTCTTAATCCTCGCTCTTTCTAGTGCTCTCTCAGCCTTCTTCAAGTCTTCAGCGGATTTCAGTGCTTGTTTAGCTTCGTGGAAGATCTCCCCATCAGCAGAAACAGCCACTGATGGCATTTTTGCCTTAACCTCGGCGTTTATGGCTCACTTACCCTTCCCTCTAGCTGGATCAGGTACCAGGAGTGCTCTTTTAAAAGGAGATGGAAAATTTGGAATAGGATAATTGATATTTTCTTTTGTAGGGGTCTTTCCCGGTTTGGAAATAGAAGAGATGCCACCAGTGGATTGAGTTTCGAGTTTTTCCTCCACTTGCACTTTTGATTGTTCGTGAGATTCAAGATCGGAAGTTCCCAGGATGTTTTCGGTGTCATCCTTCTGTTCATCTGGGAATGGCTTAGATAGATCGTGCAGATCTGCTCTCACAATACTCTCATCAGTGATGACATTTTGATTATCATCAATAGTCAGTTTTGGAGTTATGTTAACGTCTTCAGCAATGGGTTCCGAGACTTTTTTACACTCAATTTCATCTCTCTCATTGTCTATCCCAGTAGATTCTGTCGGTATGTCTCGCAGCTCGTGTTTTGGTGTCTGAGACTGTGCGTGTAGTACACTCACCCTCATAGAATCTTCTAGACCTGTGTCAGGAACTTGCATCAACTTCCCATCCTTAGAAATTTCAAATAAGACTGGTTCTTCAGTTAGTATAAACTCCGACAAGTCAGCTTCTGTGATAAAAGAGTCGATGATGATTGGGGACGAGACTGACGCGTTTTCTTCAATATTGAAGGGTTCATTCGAACTTTGATATTCGTTGTTCGTTTCCTCTTGCTGACCCTGTGAAATTAAAAGACGACACACACTCACAACCTGAAGAATAATACCTACATTTTAATAGATCTCTACTCAATTCAATAATTAAAACGCGATCAATAAGTACCCTCAATCAATTCGCAGCTCGNGAAGGGTTCATTCGAACTTTGATATTCGTTGTTCGTTTCCTCTTGCTGACCCTGTGAAATTAAAAGACGACACACACAACTTGAAGAATAATACCTACATTTTAATAGATCTCTACTCAATTCAATAATTAAAACGCGATCAATGAGTGCCCTCAATCAATTCGCAGCTCAGGATCTATATTTCCAAAATTATTGATCTAATCAAAGCTACATGTATGCAAATACCGGAGTTCTTGTCGAATCGTCCTCTTGTTCTTGGTAACTGTTCTCAGAAGTCACGCTGTTCTCCATTCCCTTCATTTTCCTCCATACATGAAAAAGACTTCGATTCGATGGATTCCCCATCCACTCCTCCTTACTCTCCTTGAAGCTTTTCAAAACATCTTTATCTATGTGACTTTCCATCACTTCCAAAGCATCCACCGTAGAATTTTCTTGTCGAAGTGTTGGGGTAAATGGAGGAGGCTTAGAACCTTTGAAAAATCTCTGGTAATTAATTGAGTCTGCAGAGAAAGGATGCAAACCCGCAGCTCGAAACCCATTTTTCAAAATAGACTCCCATTTCAATGTGTCAATTGCTTTCTTCATCAGCCCTCCGAATTTCTCTAATGGTAAACGATCGCCATTATTCTCAAACCTCCAATCTCGCACGACTTTCGCCCAAGCAGCTTTCAAAGGTTTGAAAACTGCTACATCCATCGGTTGGAGGATATGAGTCGCGTTTGGATGTAGTGCAGTCAATATGATCTTTTTTTCCTTGCAAAACCTGCTCAGCGAATATGTTAAGTAGGATACATGGCCATCGACATATAGAATTACTGGAAATTCTAACATCGACATATAGAATTACTGGAAATTCTATGTTATTGTCGATTAACCATTTGTAGAAAATTATTGAAATCCAGTCGGAAAATGATTTAGCAGTTTCCCAGCCGTTGTCTGTGTGTCCAATAGCCCAATCTTTAGGGAATTCTGATGGAATGCGACGAGGAATTTTCTGATACTTAAACAATACCATTGGTGGTATTATTTGGCCGGCTGCATTTCCTCAGAAGAGAGTTGTGAGGCATTCTTTGTCGTCATTTTTAACGTATGAATATGCTGTTTTGTCGCCTTTTTCTACCAGAACATTCCCTGCTTTTGGAGCCAACAGAAACGAAGACTTATCACAGTTAAATACTCTTGATGCATCGATGTCCAACACACCCTCTGCCTTAAACTGCTCCTCAACTTCTTTAAACCAAGTTCGAATACTTTCCTCATTCAGACAAGCTCGAGAATACTGTAAATTTTGAGATAATTTCTCACAGAGCTCAGGATGTCGTTCTTTGAAGCCGTCGTACCAACTACGTCCTGGTGTATTTTTTGTAAAAACTTCTTCTCTTCTCTTCATTTCCCTCAGCAACGATTTAATACTATTTAATAACTGATATTTGCCAACTGGAAATCCTCGCGCACTCATCACTATGATCCACTCCACTAGTCGAGCTTCAATGTCTTCGCCTAGGATGCAGGGTGTCCCTCTCCTCTGGATCACAGGCTTCAAAATCCCATTTTTCTTGTACCTCAGGGTAGTTCGGGGAATGTTAAAGTTTTTGGCAACAGTAGCAACTGGAGATCCATCCTGAATTGCTTTCAAAGCCGCCTTTAACTGCAATTCTGTGTATTTTGGTGTAGAATTTTGTTTTTTCGTTTTAGTCCTAGTGAAAACGGAAAATATGATGCATACATTTATTCTAAATTCATCTCATTATCTTTTAACAAATGGAAACCAAGTTAATCAATAATTACTTTGAACTGAATATTGAAGATTCATATTTTTACAGAAGTGTAGGGAGATTGCGAGGTTAGGTGAATGAGTGGCATTAAATGACACGACGGTCCATCCGGAGGTGCCAGTCATTACCACCCATATTTTCGTGTTAAAAATATGATTTCATCGATGTTTAACGATTTAATCGGATGAAACAATCAATCTGGGACAGACACATGTAATTTTGAATTGATTTGATACTTACATTTTTAATACATTGAGCGAAAACCAAAGTGTAGATTCTAACCTCTCGGAGAGAGCCACACTCGTTTTAGCTAGTTCAGCGTGTCTGTCAAATTTGGCGGTTAAATAAAAAATATTGCTCGTAGTCAGAAAGTGATGATTTTTGACGATAGAGGACAGGAGAGATTACTCTAGAGATTCATAGAAAGCACTTTGAAATTAAAACATTATTTCACTTGGATATACCGGGAAATGTGCTTAGAGTGGCAGAAATGGGGACAGTGGCATTAAACTGGTACATCGACGGTAGTTCGTGCTTCAGTGATTGGGTAAAGTGGGAGAATTTGGACGGATTTTCAACACCGGTGACGGCGACTCAAACCTCAACAATATCAAACAAAGTAAATATCTGGAGTCAGTGGGTTTAGGATAAAAAAAGGAATAATTTAGAAAAATATATGGTTTTAATTGTCACTGACAGTGCTGATGAGTTGGCGAGGATAGGAGTATTTTATATTTTCTTCTTCTCGGTAAATATTTAATCATTTTGGGAATGAGTTATTCTAGAGGGTAATTGTCAAAAGACAGATTGCCATAGATTTTTTCAACTACACAGATGTCTCTTGACATAAACTCCGAAAATGACGCATTCCATAATCTATTGACAATATCATTGTTGAATGAAAACTTTTCATAATTTTGTTATTGATGCAATATGAAAATAAAAGGATAATAATATTTGAAACTTTTGATTCAGACAGACTCTATCAGAAACAATTTCTAGTTACTATTCATGAAATTTTTTGAACGAATTTTTTTTTATTGAAGGGTTTCGTTCATTTCATTCGAATGTAAAGCAACTGATAAAGGTTTTTTTAGCAGAATTCTTAAAATATTAATTCTTGTAAATTTCTATTACAGATATGGGGGCGAAACATCGAGAAGAAACCGACAATTTCTATAAGATGCACTAGTGAATTGAATCAACAAACAAAATAAATAATCTGAAGCCGTTGGATCCGAGAAAGAATTGAATAATTCATCTGAATATATTTATGATATCCACATTCATGGAGCTTATAGCTAAGAGAAAAACACAGTATTCGTCTTGACAAGTCTTTAATTATTTTGGCAACGAATGATTTTAAAGGGGAAAGTGACCAGAGAAGGATTCCTTATGAATATATTTTCAACTACATAAGAGGTCTTTCAATGCCTAAAATCATTTCAGTAGAAACAAAATATGCAGACAAAATTTGTTGTTGAAAACTTTCCTCAATTTTGTTATTGATTGAATATGAGAATAAAAGAATAACAATATTTGAAACTTTTACTCAGACAGATACTATCAGAAACACTTTCTACTTTCCTTTTTATAGTATTTCCCAAACCACTTTGGCTATCCAACAGTTTGTTTATTTTCATTAGAGTGTAAAGTCACTGACAAAGGCTTTTATCTGTAATTCAATGAATTTGGCAAATTTCTTCTATTTGCAGAGAAAGATATTGATCTTTGCAAATTTTTGTTGCAGATATCGGGCGAAACATCTGACAGACTAAACATTTTCACGAAATTCAAGGGTGAATTAAATGAACTACGAAAATGAATAATCTGGGTGTGGTGGGTCAGAAAAAAATTGAATAAAATTTTCTGGAATTTCCAAGTGTTTCATTTAATTCCCCAAAATGGCCGTAGAATTTTGATTATCTCAAGAACTACAGTAGTCAGAAACTCAAATCAGAATTCATAATGAAGCCAGGAAAATTTCTAATCCCACCCATCCATTATGAAACCTCCCTAAAGTTAGCGGAACAATGTCAAAAAATGGCATATTTGTTTGGGTCAAAATTATGTATTTTTTATGGGTAAAAGAGTGCGCGAACAGAAAAAAATCATGCTCCATCTCTCTCTGAGTTAGGGGGGAGGGGATGAAAATAGGGGATAATTCAAAAATACGATATGCCATAAATATGTGTTTTTTGCGTGCTCCAAGATAGAGAGGGGGAGTGGAGGCTAATTGAATAGATCACACCTGTGGGGGCAGATTCAGTTTAAGGGTTGAAATTTCCAAATCAACGAATTGACTTGAATGAATGGGGCCATAATTATTTGTTTTTAACCTGCTCTAGTGTAGTGAGTAGGTAAGGGTTGAAAAATTAATCTGATGGTAAAGTCGTCCCTAGATGAGAAATTGAATTTCAAGGGTGGAAAAAAGAAAACTGATGTTAATAGCTGAAAGCGATGCGTCATAATTATGTGCTTTTTACGTGTTTCAGGATAGGGGGGGGGGAGCAGATTGGGCGAGAGCCCCTATAGAGGGGATCGACTCTGGGGTTTAATACCGAGGCGGAATGTGGAATGGACATAACGTCATTGAAAAATCCATCACATGAACCTAATTGACTAGAAAAAATGTGTTACACAATAGACAGGATAAAGCGGATCGTACCTGAGTTTACCTTGTCGTGCAGAGATCAGGTATACGGGTGACCGTTGGCACATTTGATACAGTCGCCATCTTTTTTTTTGTATGCATCATCGAGTGCAAAAAAAATGTGTTCCACCTCCAGGCACCAGATATATTCATGCTCTATTCTGAGACGGACTGCGACCTGCCTATCGACCTGATATACCTGAAAACCATAATCGTAACGCTCCACACTGAGCGAGGTCAATAAATCTGTGCCTGAGTTTGCTTTATCGTAAACACATCAGGTATACTGATGACCATTGGCACCTCTGCCACGGTCGCCATCTTTTTTTTTGTATGTGTCATCGAGTGCAAAAAAATGTGTTTTCACCTCCAGGCACGAGAAATATTCGTGCTCTATTTTGAGACGGACTGTGACCTGCCTATCGACCTGATATACCTGAAAACCATGATCATAATGCTCGGATCGACTCAAAAAATTATGCGCTCTACAATGATCAAGGTCAATAAATCCGCGCCTGAGTTTGCTTTATTGTAAACACATCAGGTATACTGGTGACCGTTGGCACCTCTGCCACGGTCGCCATCTTTTTTTTGTATGCGTCATCGAGTGCAAAGAAATATGTTTTCACCTCCAGCCACGAGAAATATCCGTGCTCCATTCGTAGACGGACTGCGACCTGCCTATCGACCTGATGTACCAGAAGACCATAATCATAACGCTTGGATCGACTCAAAAAATTATGTGCTCCATAACGAGCGAGGTTAATAAATCCGTGCCTGAATTTGCTTTATCATAAAGAGATCAGTATACCGGTGATCAGGTATACCGGTGACAGTTGGCACCTTCGTCACGGTCGCCATCTTTTTTTTGCATGCGTTATTTAGTGTAAAATAATATGTGTTTTCACCGCCAGGCACGAAAAATATTCGTGCCGGACTGCGACCTGTCTATCGACCTGATGTACCTGTAGACTATGATCATGAGACTTGGATTGGCCTCAAAAAATCATGTGCTCCACAATGAGCGAGGTCAATAAATCTGTGCCTGATTTTTCTTTATCGTAAAGAGATCAGGTATACGTGACCGTTGGCACTTTTGCCATGGCCGCCATCTTTTTTTTTATATGCGTCATTGAATGCAAAAAAAATATGTATTCACCTCCAGGCACGAGAAATATTCGTGTTCCATTCGGAGAACAACTGCGAACTGTCCGTCAGCCTGATGTACCTGCAGGCCATCATAAAACCCGGATCGACTTTAATAATTATGTGTTCCGCAATGGATCAGATCAATGAAATCGTGCTTGAGTTCGCCTTGTAGAGATATTAGGTAGACCGACTGCAACTTTCTCATCGACCTGATATACCAGAAGACTGTAATCGAAACGCTTGGATCAATTAAAAAAATCGTGTTTCACATTGAACTGAGTCATTGAATGCGTGCTTGAGTTTGTCTCGTCGTAGAGAGATTAGGTAGACCGGTGACAGTTGACATTTTTGCCACGGTAGCCATATTTGTTTTTGTATGCGTCATCGAGTACAAAAAAATATGTATTTCCACCTCCAGGCACGAGAAATATTCGTATTCCATTATGAGACGGACTGCGACCTGCTCCTCGACCTGATATACATGGAGACCATAATCATAACGCTCGGATTGATTAAAAAAATCTTGTGTTCCACATTGAGCGGGGTCATTCAATCCGTGCCTGAGTTTGCCTTGTTGTAGACAGATCAAGCATACCGGTGACAGTTGACACTTCTGTCACAGTAGCCATCTTTGTTTTGTATGCGTCATCAAGAGCAAAAAAATGTGTTTTCACCTACAGACACTGGAAATGTTCGTGCTTCATTCGGAAACTGACTGCCACCTGCCAATCGACCTGATATACCTGAATAGAATGATCATATTCTTTGGATCGACTCAAAAAATCATGTGCTCTACAGTGAACGAGGTCAATAATTCAGTACCCGAGTTTGCCTTGTCGCAGAGAGATCAGGTAGATCGGTGACAGTTGACACCTTTGCAACGGTCGCCATCTTTTTTTTTGTATGCGTCATCGAGTCCAAAAAAATATGTTTTCATCTCCAAGCACGAGGAATATTCGTACTCCATTCGGAGACCGACTGCGACTTGCCCATCGACCCCACGTACCTGAAGACCATGATCATAAGGCTTGGATTGGCCCGAAAAATCATGTGCTCCACAATGAGCGAGGTAAAAAAATCCGTGCCTGAATTTGCTTTGTCGAAGAGGTCAGTCATACCGGTGACCATTGACACCTTTGCATCGTTGACACCAACTCAGGGAATAGTCGCGTCAGTGGCGCATTTTGAATAATTTGCATTACTTCCACCTGTTATACCTTGCTCCGAGATTCCCAGAAGATGAAGAGATTTCCACAGCAGCGCAATGGACTGAAATTATATAAATTCACTGACTCTAATCCTAGTAAAAGAAGTTGACTCTGTTCAGAACATTTCTCAGATGATTATTGTAACAGAAGTCAACTTCGAGTACGCCTCAAGGCTACAAGAATTTCAACACGTTTCGAAATGTCTCCAACAGCATATGTGAACCCTGGCGATCCAGGACCGACGGTATACCGTCGTTGTTGCGTCGTTGATTTTTGTCGATTTTGGGGCTAGAAAAAGGGGAATGACCCCTAAAAACATTATAAAAGTTGATAGATGAGGTATTTATTCATATTGATACCGTTAATTGCATTGTTATTTATCAATTGGATGAAATAATTTTTAGTTTTAAGAATGGTGATAGAACCTTGTAGGGGGAATGCCGCGAGATGGTGGTAGCGTCAATTTCCCGCTCGGATCGGTAAAGTCGACAGTAGTCATAACCAGGCTGGTCTGACCAGTCGTCTGCCGAGCTAGTTAACGGGTATGCAATGTTGCCGCATGTCTTGTTATTTTATTTTAGGTAATCAAAAGTGCACAGAAAATAGGAAATGCATCGGATATATTTTCATATGATTAACTTTAGATAATAATAATTATTTTTACATTGTTTTAATTGGGGAGGGGGTTGCCGAATCTGACTCAGCCACCCCCATGCATTGATTCAATAAAAAAAAAAGTTAAATATATAATGAATATCGCGAAAACTGATAATTTACGAGGGGCTGCAGGGGGAGGTATGATGGCGCAGGGTTGCAAATTTCACCCAACAAGAGGAGGGGTTTCCAGAATCTATCTGAGGCACCCCTCATCCCGCCGTTCGCATGTGTTAATTAAGTAAATTAAATCAAATTTTTGGATGAAAAATTAAAATTTCCTTAATTAAGATTTCACGAGGCGGCGGAAGAGGAAGATACGACGGCGGAGGGTCGCACATTTTACCCAACAAGGGGAGGGGGTTGTCGAATCTGACTGAGCCACCCCCATGCGTTGATTAAATAAAAAAAATGTTAAATATATCATGAAAATCGCGAAAATTGATAATTTACGAGGGGCTGCAGGGGGAGGTATAATGGCGGAATGTTGCAAAACGTACTCAAAAAGGGGATGGGGTTTCAGAATCTAGCTGAGCCACCCCCCATCTCTCTGTTAGCATGCGTTGATTGAATAAAAAAAATTGGTAAATGAAAAATGAAACTCGAAAATTGTGGTTTCGCGAGGGGGGAGGGAAGGGGGAGGTACAGCGGCGGAGAGTTGCAAATTTTAGCCAATTAGGGGAGGGGGTTTCTGAAACTGCCTGAGCCGCCAGCGTCCCTCTGTTCGCATGCGTCATTTAAATGAATTAAAAAAATGTTTAATAAAAAATATCAATCTTAGTTAATTGAAATTTCAAGAGAAGGTGGAAGGGGGACGTATGATGGCGCAGGGTTGCAAATTTTACCCACAAGACCAGAGGGTTCCAGAATTCCCATGCATTGATTACAAAAATTGTTCAAGAAAAATTGTTAACAAAAATCGTTAAATAGGCAATGAAAATCGCGAAAATTCATAATTTACGAGTGTGTGCAAGGCGGGGGTATGATGGCAGACGGTTGCAAATTTTACTCAACAAGGGGAGGGGTTGTCAGAATCTATCTGGGTCACCCCCCATCCTTTCGTTAGCATGCGTTGATTGAATAAAAAAATGTTGAATAAAAAAATGCAAATCTCGAAAATTGAGGCTTTGCAAGGGGGGGACGGGGAAGTGTTGGAATATTCGAGCACAGCTCTTTCATTGTTGTACAAAACTACTCGACAAAGATTTATGCCATACTGGGAAAACAGTTCTAGAAAGGGACTAATTTACGATCGGTTATCCTCCGCACTCGAGAGCGGTTTAATCTTAAACATGTGCCGAAATTTGAAAAAGGACTGTTTCCTCTTCAGGCATAAAACTTTATGATTTTATTTTTCGTGTTCTCAGTGAGAATTTTCCCTTGGTTATATTAGTTAGTCTGGACAACTGTCCTCTAGTACAGACGTGCCTTCCTCGTGTAAAATAAAGAGAGTTCGATAAAGTATTTCACTGGTTTGCCGTATTTTTTTCATTCGCTTGCACTCATATTCCAGCAGGAAGGTATGACGACGGAGGGGGTGGCAAATTTTAGCCAACAAGGGGAGGGGGTTCCCGTATCGTACTGAGCCACCCTCATGCGTTCACGGAGAGAAATTTTTTATAAAAATTATCCTTCCAGTAGGATAAAAGTGTACTATGACTCACTTTTCACGGATCTTTATTCTGACGTTTATCAAAAATTGATATTAAATAATGCAATTTATTACAAGCAAAATAAACTTTATCCTACTGGACGATAATTTTCACCATACAATAAAAAATTGATGATATATTTATCAAAATTTATATGGATCAAAACAAATAATCTACATGAGAAAGATAAAAATTATTGTTATCCGGTTAGTTATTATACTGTCATAAAAATAATTTTTATCCACTCAAGTCGACTAAATTTTATCCATCGTGCGCATTAGAAAGTAACCAGATGCGCGACTATTTTTATCCTTCCAAATAATAAAAAGTCTAAAGGTAATGTAGAAACTCTCGGGGTAAAAATATTTCTGGCCCGGTCAGTAACACTTGAGTGTATTTGCGAATACGTCGTATATATGACGGTCATGGTTACAGCGATCAATGGACGATCGGAATAACAAATAAATAGTGAAAAAATATGACAAGGAAATCGAATTACATTTTGTAGAACATGAAATGTTACCTGGTGATGCACTTGACGATTTTCACTCTACAGAACTTCCAATTTTGATGTATTACAAATAATAAACACAAGATAAATTGCACATAACCTCTGCGTGGTAACTCATGTTTACGTCATTCCAGATGTGCAGGTGAGGTTAGTAATTTTTACCCTTCCGGAACGATAAATTTTATACAGACAATCATAAAAACTCTCCAGATATTTGATAATTATTATCCTCGCATACTGGCAATTTTTATCCTGTTAAAGACAAATATTATATTGTTAAGGGCAAATATTATACTGAAATATTCCCTAAAATTTATCCTTTCAAAAGATAGTTATTGGATCACGAAAAAATCAGTACAGAATTATCCTTCCATCTAGATAATTTTTATCTAGATTTCAGGATAATTTTTATTCAAAATTTCTCTCCGTGTTGATTTAAAAAATTCTTTGAAAAAATTGTTGATTTAACAATGAAAATCGCGAAAATTGATAATTTACGAGGGGGCGGAAGGGAGGGGGAGTTACGAGGACGGACGGTAGCAAATTTTACTCAACAAGAGGACGGGGTTTCAGAATCTTTCTGAGCCACCCCCCAAAAATTTTATAACAAATGAAAGTCTCCAAAATTGACTTTTTGCGAGAGGGTGGAAGGGGGAGGTACGACGACGGACGGTTGCAAATTTTAGCCAACTAGGGAGGGATTTCTAAAACTAACTGGGCCATCACCACCCCTCTGTTCGCATGTCATTTAAATTAATTAAAACAATTTTAAATAAAAAATATGAATCTTTGTTAATTGAAATTTCACGAGAAGGTGGAAGGGGGAGAAACGAGGGCTGAGGGTTGCAAATTTTACCCAAAGAGGGGAGGGGTTTTCAGAATATATTTGAGCCCCCCTCTATTCCTCCGTTAGCATGCGTTGATTGAATAAAAAAAATATATCAGGGCCGCGAGGAAGGAGAAGGGTTCAACCCTACCACTTTCTGATCTTCATATTCTGGCTCTTACAATTTGACCCTTAGATTTTGATCCTTCTGATCCTCATATTTTTACCCATACCTTTTGACTCCTAGATTTTTACTCTCAATTCCTCTTCATTCAATATTGGAACTTGTGAATTAAGGAAAATATACACATACATATTGTTGCGAGTTTCCCCCTTCCTTTCGAATATACAAGCTGAAGTATGTTCCATGATAACCAGCATACATTTGTCGTTCCATTCTCACTTCACTTGTCTTGGACTTCTGTCATAAAAAGCATCTCTTCGTTGTGTTCTAATAAAACCGCCCTTTTACTCAACTGAATTAGTGTTTTATTTATTGAGAGGAATTAACATTTGGTGTCAGAAGTGGAATTCAAAAGAATCAAACATAGTGCCCACCAATTTCCCTGGACAATTTGGATTTCTGCGTCTCCAAAAAAGGACTTCACCAGTTTGACAGATGTCTCGGCGGCACGGAAAAAAGAGAGATGACTCCCCTGAACTGTCGAATTTCCGTTCCGGCCCACTTGCTTCAGGATTTCGCCCCCACTCAGTACCAGGCGGTCATGATTCCCACAAACATTTGAGGTCAGAGATTTTCAATGAACTTAGGAATCTCCGAGAAGAATTCCAACAACAACGTCGAGCCGATGTATCCGAGATCATCCACGCCATCCGTGAGTCAATTCAACTCGATTTGCAACAACACCGACACACTGTCAGAGAAGAGTAACACAATTCTCGCAGAACTCTACCGGAAGCCACCGATCAGCCCAACTCTCACAACCGAACAGTTCCTGCTGAAATTCATCGTTCACAGAGTCCCCAGCACCGTAATTCTCGCAGAATTTCACCAGAAGTACCAGTCCCAGCCCAATCCAACCCATTGAACTGTCACAGTCAACAAGTTCCTCTTCAAACTCATCATGGCCAAAGTCTCCGCGAGGAAATATCCACGACAACCAACCCATCAGATAACCCCTTAAATTATTCAAACAATTTTCGCACTAATGCTAATGATTTGGCCTCTCTTTCGGCTTCTATTCCAACGAATTTACCTCCAAATCAAAACGCAATCGTCAGTAAAAACAATTTCATTAAACCCGACACTTACGACGGTACACAAGCATGGTCACGTTATCAGACTCACTTTGAAATTAATGCTTCACACAATGGATGGACACATATCGATATGGCAGCTCACCTATTAACTAGACTTCGCGGCAAAGCACAACTGATTCTTGAAAAAATTCTTGTTTATGACAGGGGGGATTATAACAAAATCATTACACTTATACAAGAACGTTTCGACGAAAAACACCTCACACGGATGTATTTTAATCAACTACAGACTCGTAAATGAAGTAAAGACGAAGACTTTCAGTCGTTTGCCGAGGATATTGAACGTCTCGTACGTTTGTCTCATTTAAACATTTCGGAAGCAAATCGCGATGAAATCGCGTGTCGCACTTTCATTAACGGAATCAAGAACAGAGAGATTGAATTTATGTTACGTTCGGAAGTTATCGAATCTTTGCAAAAAGCAGTTTCTCGAGCCACACAACTCAAATCAATCATGCACTTACTGGATAACAACTCTCCTTCTGAGAATTCGTCGTCTAAACGCTCTCGAGACAACTATCCCCACTCGTCATCACATTATTCGTCACGCAAAGAATTTTCGAACGAACGTCTCCCCATTTCGTGTTTCAAATGCGGAAAATTCGGCCGCTATGCGAATAAATGTCACACCCTCCATTCTTCAGATCACTATCGACAAAAGACCCAACAAAACGGCTCCACTTATAAGTCCTCCAGCCAATTTCATCCGTATCGCAATTTCAGTAACGGAAATCGTCAGAACTCAAACGTTCCGAGGAATCAGGCTTTCAATATCAACAACAGAAATCTGCATCAACGTAAACCAACTTCAACTGTAAACACAAACCCGGAAAACTAACTAGAGTCAGTTCGTTGGGGGACGGATTGACTCTATCAAAAAAAAAAATTACAAACTCAAATATTCTCAAGCTACAACTGGAAATCCGAAATTAAGATTGGGGTTGAAAATTGACGGTACGATTAATAAAAACCAGTGCTCGATGATTATCTGTCTTCTCCTGTAGTTTTTGGTAAAAAAAAAGACGACTCTGTACGATTTTGTGTCGATTATCGTCGCTTGAGTGACCCCACAATTAAAGACTCAATGCCTTTACCAAGGAGTGAAGACATTTTCAAATCTCGTGCAAGATCTATGTGGTTTTCAACGATTGATTTGAAATCTGGTTATTGGCAGGTCGAACTAGATCCCAAGAATAGAGAAAAGACAGCTTTCGCAATCGGGGACGAACTGTGATAGTTCAAAATCCTCCCTTTTGGACTTTGTAATACTCCAGCCACGTTCGTTAGGGTCATGGACGAAGTTCTGCGGGATTTAGTTGGGAAGATTTGTCGCGTGTACTTAAACGATATTATCGTGTTTGGCAGAGATTTTGATGATCACTTGAGGAACTTTAAAACAATTTTCTCTCGATTATCTTCAGCCAATCTCCAGGTTAACACTAAAAAATGCGTCTTCTTCAAAGAGGAAGTTGTATATCTAAGTCATGTTATTTCTAGGAACGGAGTTCCATGCTCCCCAGAAAAAATCTCCTCAATCCTACTTGGCCAATCCCTAGAACAAAACTCCAACTCTGCAGCTTCCTCGGGTTATGTTCCTACTACCGAAATTATGTCAAGGGATTTTCAAACATTGCCAAACCTTTACCTCACTGAACACAAAATCCCTTTCGAATGGTCACAAGAAGCTCAGAATAGCTTTGACCAACTAAAAGAACTCCTCACAAGTCCACCAATACGTGCAATACCGATCCCTGATGGTGACTTCACCCTTGACACTGATGCACCGAACACAGCAATTGGAGCCACTCTCTCTCAGATCCAAAATCACGAAGAAAGAGTAATCGGGTATTTCAACAAATGCCTTAAAACATCGGAGAGAAATTATTGCGTTACCCGTCGAGAACTTTTAGCTGTCGTTAGATCTGTTGAAAATTTCAATCATTATCTACTCGGGCGTAAATTCCTCATTAGAACTGATCATGCAACCTTGAAATGGCTCTTATCGTTCAAACATCCTCACGATATTGTTGCTCGTTGGCTAGAAATCCTCTTCCAATATGATTTCTCAATTACACACAGGCCTGGTCATCTCCATAGCAATGCTGACGGTCTCTCTCGTCGTCCTTGCACTTGTAATAAATGCAATCGATCAAATTCTCTTGAGGAAGAATTTCTTAAGCGGGTTTGCAG
Organism: Diachasma alloeum; assembly: GCF_001412515.2. NCBI lineage: Eukaryota > Metazoa > Arthropoda > Insecta > Hymenoptera > Braconidae > Diachasma > Diachasma alloeum. The sequence continues at coordinate 27,014 of NW_021680970.1, forward strand.
AACTATCTGCACCATGGATGACAGTTTCAATTGGCTTTGACTCCAATCCGAAGATTCAGTTTTGAGGTGCATCATTCAGTTCAAGAAAAAAAATGAACGTCCTGATTGGTCCACAGTCTCTCATTTAGGCTCTGAGATCAAGATCTACTTATTATATTGGAAGTCTCTGGAATTGAAGAATGGAATTCTTTATCGTCATTGGGAATCTCTTACTCAATCAAAAATTGTTTTTCAAATCGTTGTTCCAAAGTCTGTAACGGAAGAGATCTTGAAGCTCTCCCACTCATCTCCAGTCGGCGGTCACTTTAAACTCAATAAAATGTTGAATAATATTCGCAGACGTTTTTATTGGGCCAACTGCAAGTTTGATGTGGAAAAATGGTGTAGAACTTGCTCCATTTGTTTCAGTCGAGATGGACCTAGGCAAAGAATCAAAGGGGAGCTCCAGATTTACAATGTAGGCTTCCCATTCGAAAGAGTCGCTGTTGACATTTTGGGTCCATTACCTAAATCTACTAGTGGTAACCGTTTCGGTCTCGTCGTCACGGATTACTCCTCTCGTTGGCCTGAGGCTATCCCTCTCCCGAGTCACAGAGCTGAGACTGTGGCTGAAGCCTTGGTATCTCATGTCTTTTCCCGATTCGGAGTACCACTCGAGATTCATTCAGATCAGGGAAGAGATTTTGAGGCCCAAGTCCTTAGTCTCGTCATGAAGCTTCTAGGAATCTATAAAACCCGAGCCACTCCCCTCTATCCCCAGTCCAACGGAATGGTTGAACGTCTCGATCGATCAATTCGAAATTATCTTGCCAAATTTATTGATGATAATCAGAAGGTATGGGACAAATAGCTTCCCCTTTTTCTCATGGCCTACCGTTCTTCGAAATGCCAAACTACTGAATTTTGCCGTACAATGGTAATGCTCGGTCGAGAACTACGACTTCCATTAGATCTTCTTCAGGGAAATCCCTCAGTCGATAGTGCTATTGATGACATCACTCCTGCTAGCTACGTTGATCTACTCCAAGAACATTTAACCAATATTCATCAACATGTTCGCGAAAAATGGTTACTAAAAAGTGATAAGATGAAATTGAAATTCTACTTAAAAGCACACATGATCTATTTTACACCTGGGCAGAAAGTTTGACTCTTTGCCCCCAAAAGAGTCAAAGGAAAATGTCCGATGCTCCAACGAGACTGGAAAAAGACCTATGCAATTAGATCGAAATTAAACGACGTTGTGTACTGTATCCAGAAGTTCCCACGGGGGAAGATCAAGGTGGTTCACGTTAATAGGCTATGGCCAATGGGAGAATCCACTTTAACATTTTAGTTGCCATTTGTTGAATTTCACTTCTATGGTCTACTGCTAGGTGATCTGAGTTAATGAGATCAGTGGTTAACTGATAGTCAGTGGTTAACTGACACAAAATTTCCCGTGGTTAATGGAAGATCAGTGGTTAACTGATAATCAGTGGTTAACTGATACAAAATATCCCGTGGTGAACGGAAGATCAGTGATTAACTGATAGTCAGTGGTTAACTGACACAAAATTTCCCGTGGTTAACGGAAGATCAGTGGTTAACTGATAGTCAGTGATTAACTGACTCAAAATACTCACTAGTCAATAGACAATCAATGGGTAACTGATTTGATCACTCCTTGAGTGATATACATTTTATAACTTACAACTCATTTTAATAAAACTGGGCCCAGTAGACTAATGATTTGAGACTGACAAATGACAAATAAATTTAGTCGTAAGAAAAATAATGTTCATCAGACATGTCCAACTTTTACTTTTACCTTACAATCACTGATAAATCAGATTGTCAATCAACATTGAATGTGTAAAAATGTTCTAGAATAACCACTACACTGCCATTCATCTGACAAACAAATGAAAATTGTAATTATTACACAGTTCTAGTTCTTTGAATTGTATCGAGCCAAACACATTCGGGTTGTTTTTCAGCATCAATTTTCTGGGAGGTTTTAGCTGAAAAACAAACTGGAGCCCTCCCTATGTGGGATCTTCTAACCTTCCAAATACGTCTCAATGCTTCTTTCCTCAATTTATTCTATTCCAACAATAATCACTGTCATTCATTTTTGAAAGTTGAAAAATCTCAAATAGTCTCCAGTATAGTTGTCAGAGCGCCAAACTTTTCATTCAAGGGGGAGTAGTGTTGCGGGTTTCCCCCTTCCTTTCGAATGTACAAGCTGAAGTATGTTCCATGATAACCAGCATATACTAAAGTCAGCATAAGTTTTAACATCGGTTATAACCCGAAGTCTCCCCTCCCTTTTCCGGGCATGCGCGAAATGAGGGTATAGCCGCGTTACCCTCCGTGCATTGGTTTCCTACGCAATCGTTACCCTCCTTCCTATTGGTTTTCAGGAACTATTTATTTCCTGAAAATAAATTTATTTAAAAACAATTGAAAATCTGACTGCATTTAATGGTAGCCATCAGACACCTCTCTCTGCACTACAGAACTACAATAATTGATTAATTAATATTGAATTAATTAAACGTATTGTACGATTTTTACTCCGCAAAAATGGAGATATCAACTTGTTTCTTCAAAATGTTCGTCTTGAGGCCCCATCTACATTAATCAGAAGCTGTATACCCATTCCTTGAAAAATTTGGACATATTTTCCGATTTTCGGTTTTTCTTTTCACACTTCGCCGCTCTCTTAATATCTGAACGGTTTCATAGTTCAGATGTTTGGCGAGGTAGAATGTTCTGAGGGTCAACTTTGCTTATTGTTTTTAAATGATCGAAACGAGAAAATTCATTCAAAAAATCTGAAACTTTGAGAGATTCCAGGTATTCCATTCGGAAGCCAACTATCAATGAAATTGATAGAAAAGGGAAATTAAAAAAAAGATAGATAACATGTAAAGTACCAATCATATGTCTTCTACCGTTAGGAGCGGCCAACTGCTTGTTTTTTTATTGTTTCTACAGTCTCGTTATATTGTTCTTTTGAGATGTCGAATGGATCTTTATAACGAATAAAATTAAATATTTATTTATGTATACATATATTATATTATATACTTATTTATATATATTAATGAAACAATAAAGAAATAATAATATTGAATAATTAATTTAATTTTGATTTTATTGAATTTTTTATATTTTCATGTAACTCTGCGTCTCTAAGTTCATGATCCTCTTTGCTAGTATAAGGTAGAATATTTTCGATTTATTGATTATTGACGAGACTTATTCAAGATTATCTACAACATAAAAATTGAATAGTAGAAGACGTTTTAGAGTGCATCTTGAAAACGATTGCATTATTAGAATATGTCTTCAAGAATATAATTTCTTCTATCAAGAACATATTTCAGGCAGAAATACACACATCAGTAAGAAAAGATTCACAATTTTGTATGATCAACATGCTATTTACGAATTTAGTTCTCTTCATTGAAGAGTAATACTTTTAAGTTCAATTAATAATTATTTATTGAGAAAAGTATAATTGAAGCATAAATGTCAATTTCTTACGAAAAGTATGCGTGTATTACGTAGAATGAGTGCGGATTTTTTTCCTTTTTTTTCATATAAATGTGTATTTTCATATAAAATGAAGAAGCGTGATACTGTAGTGCAGTATATCGCGGTTTTACATAAATAATTTATAGATCATATATTTACATCAACATTCTATGTAATTCGGAAAATTTGATAAATTTTTATCTGAAAATAAAATTAAGAATCGATAAATTCATTCGACGATTTAAATAAATTGTACCCTTAATGGACCTATAAAAATAGTATATTTGTCGAGTAGAACTTTTGTTGAGAAAATGCAATACTCGTAAATTTTGAGTAAAGTCGAGTTTTCTGTGCTAATTTTTTTATTCAAAAAACGCGCACAAAATATGAAAGTAGTCCCGTGCGGAAGACTAGCTTCATTGTGCATGCCCGGAAAATGGAGGGGAGACTTCCGGTTATACCCGATGTTAAAACTTATGCTGACTTTAGTATACTTTTGTTGCGGTTCGGGCGAATTCGAGTTTATTTGTTACTATAAATAAACACGGTTCGACCTAGTAGCCACAAAATAATATTTTTATTTAGTGGATACTTATACTTTAAAGTGCTGGGCACATCTGCACTTGCCGTTCAGTCCTCGGGATCAGGAAAATAATAAAAGATAATGAAAGAAAACCAATTTAATGATACTAGACTCGAAAATGATAACAATGGCCAAAATACAATAACTACTTACACCTCCTCCGCTCAACACTCACACTCATACATCCACTCGTTTTACAATTGCGTAGTCTTATCCTTATCACGACAGTGATCTCCGCGTCGTTGACTTAACAATAAATTGATGAAAAGTTGAATGTGTCCTTGCACGAAACTCCACTTGGGAAGAACGGGACCGAGTTATTTCGCACCTCGTTTGCCGGATCCGGGAAGAGTTAGATTGTTTATAATAACGTGGGATTGATCACTACGAAGGTGTGCGTAGTTGTGATCAATGATAATCCCAAAATACTCGAGTTGACGATAAGCGCCGGGCAGAGGGAATTTAACTGATTCCGGAATCAAGTATCAATCAATCTCGAGGAGTTCGCCCCTTTGTACGTTCCTTGATGAAGCTAGGACGAGACTGATTAATAATTCCGGAATCGGTATAGGCTGCAGTTCGGTCAATGTCCGGGTGCATTGGCCGAGCTGCTGATTCACTGGCATTTCGAAATAATATCTGGTGACAAGGCATTCCGTGGATGATGCCGTGTGGAGAATTGGGAAATCAATGCGATTTATTCACTCGATTCGAAATAAAAAAGGAAATAAATTCCTTTTTTTTTAAATTTTTAATTCTCAAACACAACACTTTTGTCTTTCCATTCCAACTTCACTTGTCTTGGACTTCTGTCATAAAAAGCATCTCTTCGTTGTGTTCTAATAAAACCGCCCTTGTACTCAACTGGACTGGTGTTTTATTTATTGAGAGGAATTAACAATATAATAAGAATAGAATGAATAAATTTGAATTAATCTAATCATGAAGACAGAATCAGAAAGAAAATAAATTAAAATGAAATAGTATACAATAATGTAGCCATGGGCGCGAAGCGCCCGTTCGATACTATTACAATCTAGGGGTAAAAATGTAAGGATCACGAGGGGAAAAATTGATTGTTTATTGAATTATTGACTCAATAAGCCATTGATTCAACTCTTAAGTAAATTTATCTGTCGACAAATTAATGAATGATTTAATTTATCGATTCATTAGTATAGTTTTAGATAAGACTCTAAAATGGTCTTACATTTTCGATCTGAATTGCTGCAACAATTTTACCGAACTGAAACCTACCTACAGATTTTTAAATTAGACTCGTTTCCAATCTTAAAGTTGCGATCTCAAAATTTACGATCGGAACGGGACTCATGAACAATCTTAACGTTCCACCAGCATTGTTGAAGCGCGCGATGAGGGAATAACTCATCGGCTGCTCATAAGAATAGAGGCAAATATTGCCACAGGCGGCGCTATCAGGAGTTCAGGGTCACGAGTTCCATATCCGTAACATGTGGAAAATTTTGGCCGAGCGGAAGAAAATTCTTGTTTTCTCCTCAATCCTGATCGATAGACAACTTTTAGCACCACAATAGTGAACTAGAAGAGTTACGTGAGGCATATAAAAAAAATTTATCCAAATATTTCTACATTTAGTGTATATTTCTTATGAAGTGAAAATTTTTGTGTGGGAATCGCTCTTAGCGCGCCTACTGACGGGTTAAATTCCGTAAAATCATATGTTAAAATCGGAAATTGGTCTGATTTCAAAACCGTTTATCGGATTTCCTGTCTCAAGTCTTAGTTTCAGACCGTTCGTAAGACCAGAGTTCTTACAGTGTTTTTACAGTTGGACCATTTTTCCATTTACACTACGTAATTAACTGATTCAACGGACGTATGGATAGATAAATCTGTTCTTGTGCGTTAAATGTCCATATATCACATGGGACGAAGCCCTTTCTAGAATGCTCCCATTCGTGTGACGTGAGTTCAAACCTAGGACATTATCTTATTATTGTTTCTTTTTATCAATTTACTCAGAAATACATGAATGTGTGGTGAGAGGGTATGAAAAAAAAATCAGTCAATATTTACTTTGTATTTTATCAACTGTTGCGCCTGTTTTGCTGATAAATTAGCAATAGACTTCCGAATAGGTTTGAATATGATACTCACTTCTGACCTGCATTTCTGGACTTTATTTCTGACCTACACTTTTCACCCTCATAACCCCGAATTTCAACTCTCATAAACCATAGCCGTGACCAGTATGTTCTTTATTTGCGACCCTCGGGACCATCATCTTTAGTTTTGACACTTGTGAACCTTGGTTTTTCCCCCTTGTGACATATGGTTTTGTAACCCTCACTAGAAAGGTCAAAATGAAGTCCGAATAAGGGTCAGAAATGGTGAAAAAGAGTCAAAACAAGGATCTGGATAGATCGGAGTAAGTGTCAGGAAGGGTCAGAGTAAGGTTCAGAAACGGTCACAATGAGGCTGATATGGAGGCCTTAGGGAGTTCGTGTGGAGATGATATGGGCATCACATGATGGCGATATGAAGGACATACGGCGCTTATGTTAAGGTCATATGGAGGTCAGATAGGGGTAATATGGAGTTCTAGTCCAGATACTGTGACAGGTCCCGTATACATTTTTAGGTCCATTGAGGTTTATCATTGGACTTTATGTTTTGGGGTCCCTGAACACGAATCTGTGAACTATTTTTACGCGGTGTGGTCATTTTAGTTTATTTATAACAATTTAATTGCTCATAACGCGTTTTCGTGGAAACGATTGGAGTTAGGTGAAAAAGTTTCAAAGAAAAAACGGTCCTTGTATAAAACTACGTACATTTTGTTTTATTTTTATTCCTATCTCTCATAGTTATCGAGTTTTCATCTCTGAAAGCATAACGAAATCATTTGATGGAAATGAGGAAAAACATTCCCCCAATTGCCATCCAACGTGATATGAAATTCAACTTATCTCGGTCAATTTTTCGATTCGTCTAATTTTGAAGGGACGCATATACAGATATGACCTAAAAACAGCATAGCCAAACACCAGATGCAAAAATTAATCATCCTGACACGAAAAAAGAAAATTTCTAATTGGAGGAATATAATGCTTCGATTAGGAAGCAACAATTGGTTAGTAGGACTGCGCCATTGGGATATAAAGCCACAGATGTATACAGACGCACTCTCTTCCACGCGTTACTGCCGTCATTGCATTCATGCGCCAGTGCGAGATACAGGACTGTTTTATACCAATTGCAAATTAATCTGTACCGTATTTTCCCAAACTTTCGATATTTTTCGTAATTTGAATTGCCCAGGAATACTCCAAGAACAATAGATTTTAAAACGACGCAGACCGATTTTGCAATTGATGGTCGTATTATCCATTCTTGTGTTAAAGCTGTGAGAAAGTTGAGACACGAAATCAAGACGCACGAGATTTAGGGATAAAAATTGAAAGTGAGGCTGACTCAGGCAGATACGGGAACTCCCTCTCCTTGTTGGCTAAAATTTGCCACCCTCCATCGTCATACCTCCCTCGTCCACCCCCTCATAAAGTCTCAATTTTCGAGATTTGCATTTTTTATTTAACATTTTTTTTATTCAATGAACGCATGCTAACAGAGGGATGGGGGGTGACTCAGTTAGATTCTGATAACCCCTCTCCTTGTTGAGTAAAATTGGCAACCGTCCGCCATCATACCTCCCCCTTGCACCCCCTCGTAAATTATCAATTTTCACGATTTTCATTGTTTATTCAACGATTTTTGTTAACAATTTTTCGTTAACAATTTTTGTAATCAATGCATTGGGTTGAGTAGATTTTGCAACCTTCCGTTATCATACCTCCCCCTGCAGCCCCTCGTAAATTATCAATTTTCGCGATTTTCATTATATATTCACAATTTATTTTATTTAATCATCGCATGGGGGCGGCTCAGATAGAAATTTTAATTTTTTCACCCAAGAATTTTTGAATTTACTTAATTAACACATGCGAACGAAGGGATGAGGGGTGGCTCAGATAGATTCTGGAACCCCCTCCTCTTGTTGGGTAAAATTTGCAACCCTGCGCCATCATACCTCCCCCTCCACCTTCTCGTAAAATTTCAATTAACAAAGATTTATATTTTTTATTTAAAAATTTTTTAATCAATTTAAATGGCGCATGCGAACAGAAGGATGGTGATGGCTCAGTCAATTTCAGAAACCCCCTCCCCTGCTTGGCTATAATATACAACCCTCCGTCGTCGTATCTCCCCCTGCGGCCTCCTTGCAAAATGTAAATTTTGGAGATTTTCATTTTTTATTAATTTTTTTTTATTCAATCAGTGCATGCTAACGGAGAGATGGGGGGTGGCTCAGAAAGATTCTAAAACACCCTCCCCGTGTTGAGTAAAATTTGCTACCGTCCGTCATCGTACCTCCCCCTTCCAACCCCTCGTAAATTATCAATTTTCGCGATTTTCATTGTCAAATTAACAATTTTTTTAAACAATTTTTTTAATCAACGCATGAGGGTGGCTCAGTACGATACGGGAACCCCCTCCCCTTGTTAGCTAAAATTTTCCACCCTCCGTCGTCATACCTTCCCCGTCCACCCCCTCGCAAAGTCTCAATTTTCGTGCTTTGCAGTTTTTATTTAACATTTTTTTTATTCAATCAACTCATGCTAACGGAGGGATGGGGGGTGACCCAGATAGACTCTGACAACAATCCCGGTGACTTGGCGCATTGGGTAAGTTCTTTGCCTCACATGCGGAAGGTTCCGAGTTCAAATCCCGGCCGGGTAGAATATGGTGCGATTTAACAATTTAAAGTCTCGATCATCATCGCAGTATACCCTAACCGGATCGAAGCGATGTAAAATAACGATAAAAAAAACAAAAAGAAAGACTCTGACTCCCTTTGTTGAGTAAAATTTGCAACCCTGCGCCATCATACATCCCCCTTCCACCTCTTGAAATTTCAATCAACAAAAATTGATATTTTTTATTAAAAAATTTTTTAATTGATTTAAATAACGCATGTGAACAGTAGGACGCTGGTGGCTCAGTCAGATTCAGGAATCCCCTCCCCTAGTTGGCTAAAATTTGCAACCTTCCGCCGCGGTACCTCCCCCGATTTTACGCCCCCCCCCCCC
>NW_021680970.1:36355-39395 GCF_001412515.2 Diachasma alloeum
AAGGGCCCCGCAATTTTTGTTTCTTATTCTCTTCGTGTTTATTTTTTCTGGTAGATGTTCTCATGTTTCCCATGAAGTTTTCGAGAAATATTTCTGATTTTCGAGAGAATTCTCCGGTTTTTGAGAAATTCTGGAAAATTCTCCAGTTTTTGAAAAAATTATATGGATATTTAAAGTTTTCAAACCAAATTCGAGGAAATTCTACGGTGTCCGAGCACTTTCGAGAAAATTTTCCTATTCTCTGGAAAATTCAAAGAAATTCTCCAGTTTTCTAGAAAATTCCAAAAAAAGCTTGGGTTTTCGAGACAGTTCTAGATCATTCTTAGGTTTTCGAGAAAATTCTAGTAAAATTCTTTGATTTTTGCCAAAATTAGAGGGGGGTGGGGTAATATGGACATTCGGGGTAAAATGGACACTCAAAAATTTGCGAATTTTTTTTTTTTCAAAATTCAAATTTTTGAAAATCGTTTCATTGGGCATTATGGACACCCGATAAATCTGTGTGGGCGGGACTAAAATGGACACTCAAAACATTTTCAATAATTGATTTTTAAAAATTGCTTCTTGGGAAAGTCTACAACTGAGAAATTATTCAAGAGTGGGCTAAAATGGATATCCGAAAAATTTGGTTCTATCCCAAAATGAAGAAAATTTTTAAAAGACATTTTCCAGCAGAATCGTATCGGTATCGTTTTATAAAGAAAAATTAGAGTTGGAAAAGATATTAACAAGCAAACTTCGACTCTATTAAATTTTACATTGAAATATATTTGTAACATTTGAAATATAAAGTAGTTTTGAATTTCCTGTTTTACTCTTTGAAATAATTTTGAAATTATTAATTCTTTTTCAATTGTCAATTGCATGCCCTACACATCTGACCTTTTGTCCATTTGTGAAATTTGTAAGATGACTACTTTTCTACTCACAGAGGAAATCACCATACCAAATAGCAAACCTTGCGAAAGATATCTGATACCAAAAAGGCTGACTAATGTCCGTCCAAAAGGTATCTTGCAGTCATACGATAACTTTTAGTTAACTTCTAGGTAACTTCTAGACACAAGTTATCTTTTTGGACAGACATTAGACAGCCTTTTTAGTATACTTGCAGATACCCTCCAGAACTGTGCTGCTTGGGATAAAACAATAGGCGAAGAGGAGGATAAATGAGGAAGGAAAAAGTTGATTTACCACCCCCCATGACGAACGTCAAAAATAAGTTTTTTTTTTCAATTTGAAAATCGCAATTATGACTAGCGTTTCAGAAATTGAATAAAATTGTTGAAACATAAAAAATTGAGAAAGAAATCAAAGTATCCATTTTACCCGGTTTTTTCTTACGACGCACTCTTATGAGAATCTGTTGGCTTTTATGACCTTCAAATGAAGTCGGAAGAGTAGATTTGATCGAATTCAACTCATTATTTAAATCTGGCGTCCATATTGCCCCACCCTCTCCTATTATATCTCGAATTTTCAAAAAAAAAATCGAGGAAATTCTAAGGTGTTCGAGAACGTTTTAGAAAATTCTTAGGTTTTCGAGAAAATTCTAGAAAAATTCTCCTGTTTTCGAGAAAATTATAGGGATGGACCAAGTTGATATTTGGACTCTCCATAATTTCCTGTGTTTGAGAGAAAATTGAGAGTCAGTTGAGAGTCGAAGTGACGAGGCCAAAAATACATTTTATGCAAACCGATCTGTTTACTATCGATTTTTTAACCTGTCAGTAGGCGCGCGATTCCACCACCGTTCTTGAGACGTGCGATGAGGGAATCGCTCATCGGCTTCTCGTAATAATAGAGCCAAATATCGCCATAGGCGGCGCTGTTCGGCGTTCTGCGGCACGAGCCCCGTACCCGTAACACGTACAAAATTTGGACTGAGCCGAAGAAAATATTTTTTTCGTGTCACGGGACCTGAAAATTAATTTTCGTGTCACGGGACCTGAAAAACCCAGGTCCAGGTTTGCAGGTCCCTCGACACGAAAATAAATATACACATCTCGCCATGGAAAACATCACACTCCCCCACGTGCTTGCCATCCTCGCCTTCGGCGCGAAAGACAATCTGGCAGGTGGGAGACGATGATCTCTGTAGTGAAGTGGTAAAACGAGGTAAGTGCATAAAATGAAATTTTACAGGAGAGCAAAAAAACGGCTATGTCATCGATAGTGGGAAATTTAGTACAAATGACGCCAAATCTTTATTCTACTGTCCTTTAACTTTTTACCCTATTATTATCAAATTGCGGAATTAATCCTTTACGCAGTTTTAAGTAGTTACCTCCAAATCTTAATTCTGTGTGGAGAGTCAAGTTGATTTAACTCGTTGGGTTATCACAAAGAAAAGAGATATGTTGACTTAGCACATGAAGTATGTAAATTTCACTAAGGGTCAAACGTTACGAGGGTCACTAAGACGAGGGTCAAGCGTTACGAGGGTCACGAATGGGAGGGTCAAGCGTCACGAGGGTTACTAAGGGGAGGGTCAAACCTCACGAGGGTCACTAGGGAGAGGGTGATTAGAGGGAGAGGGTCAAACGTCACAAGGGTCACTAGGGGGAGAGTCAAACGTCACGAGGATCGCTAGGGGGAGGGTCAAACGTCACGGGGGTCACTAAGCGGAGGGTCAAACGTCACGAGGGTCATTAGAGGAAGAGGGTCAAACGTCACAAGGGTCACTAGGGGGAGAGTCAAACGTCACGAGGATCGCTAGGGGGAGGGTCAAACGTCACGGGGGTCACTAAGCGGAGGGTCAAACGTCACGAGGGTCATTAGAGGAAGAGGGTCAAACGTCACAAGGGTCACTAGGGGGAGAGTCAAACGTCACGAGGATCGCTAGGGGGAGGGTCAAACGTCACGGGGGTCACTAAGCGGAGGGTCAAACGTCACGAGGGTCATTAGAGCGAGAGGGTCAAACATCACAAGGGTCACTAGGGAGAGAGTCAAACGTCACGAGGGTCACTAAAAAAAGAGATATGTTGACTTAGCACATGAAGTATGTAAATTTCACTAAGGGTTAAACGTTACGAGGGTC
>NW_021680970.1:39766-42479 GCF_001412515.2 Diachasma alloeum
ATTTTGGTCTCAGGAGTTTGAATATGCAGTTTTTAGATCATGTCCGTACATATGTTTGTATGTACGTATCTGAGTTTTTTTTTCAAATTTAGTTTTTCGACCATCATTCAAAACATAATCGTCGAAATCTTTTCAATTATGGCTTAAAATATTTTTTTGGATGTTATCTCGGTCGAGTTCGAAGATAGCGGCGATCGCATCATTTGCTTTGAAATTATAGCCTAAAAAGCATTTAATCGAGATTAAATGAGAGTTTAATTACGACTTAATCAGGGTTTAACCAAGGTTTCGTCAAGGTTAAATCAATATTTAATCAACAGGTCCCGCGATCAACCCAAGGTTGATCCATAGACAACCCAAATTTCACCCGTGGTCAAACCAAGGTTGATCCATGGTCAAGCCACGGTTGACCCATGGTTAAGCCAAGGTTGACCCATGGTCAAGCCAAGGATGATCCATGTTCAAGCCAAGGTTGACCCATGGTCAAGCCAAGGTGGATTCATGGTCAAGTCAAGGTGGACCCATGGTCAAGCCGAGGTTGACTCGTGGTCAAGTCAAGGTTAACCCAAGGCCAAGCTAAAGTTTACCAAAAGTCAATGCAGAGTTGGCCCAAAGTTGACTCACGTTCAACCTTGATCTTGATCTTTCTAGGCTGTAATGAATGGCCAGAAGTCGATTTTCACATTTTTCGCTTTTTTTCGACTCCTGTTCCTATTTAATTTTAAAAATTTTCGTTCACCAGAAATTTCATTTTAAATTATCATTGAAAAAAAAATCGAGTAAAATTCTCCTGAGATTAATTTTCAATTCCAAAAACGTTGATTGGAAATGAAGAGATCACCAAGAATTACCAATTTAATTGTCAATTTTCAAAACAGTTGATAATATTGAAAGGGGCTAGCATAAAATGCATTGTAGTCCTCACTGCTCCAATCCTCAGCTAACTCTCAATTTTCTCTCAAACACTGGAAATTATTGAAAGCCCAACTATCAGCTTGATTCGCCAGAGTCATTCCTATAATTTTCTCAAAATCCTGATAATTGTCTTGGAATTTTCTCGAAAATCTAAGAATTTTCAAGAGCCGCGTATGAAAAAATTTAATAGAAAAGTCTAGCGAATTTGTTGGAAATTTCTAATGCAGTTTGTATTGAATTTTCTACTACTTTTTGACCGATTCTAGCAAAATGTTCAATAGAAAATATTCAATAGAAAGAGTCAATGGAATTCAATTTTTCTATGTAACTTATTCTCTTCAGATATTTTCTATAGAATCTCCTTGGCTCTAATTTTTCAAGTTTTATTTCAGTCTATTTTCCTTTTGTTCTCATGAAGAAAATCAAACAAAAAAAGTTAGAAAATTGGAGAAGAGAAAATTCTATAGAAAATATCTCAATAGAATAAGTTATATAAAAAAAAATCGAATTCTATTGACTTTTTCTATTGATCATTTTTGGTAATCGGATCTGGCCTTCCCTGGGCCAATCAGAGTTCAGTATTCAATAACATGAAGTGCTTCCCAATTAAAATTACAGCGGTTATTGCCCCCCAGCTTTTGATAATTTCCCTCTAGCTCTGCAATTATTTTTCTAACCAAATAACTCAAATATTATCCTGTGGAGTGAAAGAAAGTCATGAAAAATGTCAAAATGACNAGCGGTTATTGCCCCCTAGCTTTTGATAATTTCCCTCTAGCTCTGCAATTGTTTTTCTAACCAAATAACTGTCAAATATTATCCTGTGGAGTGAAAGAAAGTCATGAAAAAAGTCAAAATGAGTCGGTTTGGGAAGGATCCGATTACCAAAAATAATCCGTCGAATACTACTCGACCTCCAAAATTAATTGGACATTTCCCTCATGTTTTCCTGCGTATCAACGATCGGGATAAGTTTTGTACAAAAATTCCTTGCGCTGCGCGCTCGGCATTTTAATCTGCAAAACTTCTCCCTCTCGTTGCTACGTAACAAAACAATCGGGAAATATCCGATAATTTTGAAGGTCTCGTGGTATTACAACTGAATATTTTTTGTTAAACATCTCAATAGAATCGGCCAAAAACTAATTGAGAGTTCAATAGATATCCAATAGAATTTTGTAACCAATTCGCTAGGTAAATATTTCTATTATCCCTCGATCACTCGCGCTCGGCCGCCAGCCTTCGTTCATCGCAGGGTTAGCGCAGCGCCGCTGGAGTAAACCGAGCGCGCTGTTGCCACATTTGAAAGGCGCGCAGTGCGCCTCTCAAATGTGGCAGAGAATGAAGCTGTAAATGTAGCTCGCTCGAGTGGTCGACAGAGATTCACTCGCACCGGGCGGAGCGACGCGGCGCACTTTCCTGTCCATTCGACATTTTTCTTTGTAGCTAAACAAATTTTTCGAAAAAAAAACAGACAATGCCAACGCTCAATGAAAAAATTGAGCCAGGAACTCTAATTTTTCAGGATTTTTGAGCGTCAAGAAACACTAAAATATAAATAGACAAAAACAGGCGGCGCCGCACTCATTGAGCGAATAATTGCGGGTTAAATTTTTTCATCCGTGACTTTCTAGAAAACCCCAGCAATTTCTAAAATTTTCTAAAAAACTGGAGAATTTCTTCAAATGTTTCAAAGAATCGGAGAATTCTCTCAAAAACTTTTTGAGATTTGAATGTTGATTATTTTTCTCACTCGGATTTCAGCCAATCAGAGCGCAGTATTTGAAGCTGTCAAACA